>NC_141160.1:29680262-29855608 GCF_053477565.2 Lygodium microphyllum | reverse complement strand
GCTAGTTATGGTTCCGGCCTCTAAACTATGATACCATACTGCTGCCCTTTCTTTTAACATCATATTGAAGAACATCATTAGGTGTCCTTCGTCTTGGATTCGATAATTGAACATGAGCATTTGAAACTCCTTAATATGGAGTTCTCCATCTTCTTCTGCTAACCCATGGAAGATGGGCAAAGGTGCTCCTAATATCAGTAAATCCGGTGTCCCTGCTGGAATTGCAATGGTTGTGCCATGGCTACAATCGGATTGACAACAGGAGTTTGTGTAGGTAAAACTACACCCCCACTTGAAGTGGGTTGATTGACTAGAACTGGGGAAGTGCTAAGACTTCCACTTGCACTCAAAGGGCTACTTATGACACTTAGGTTATTAGAACCACTGCCGCTTATGCATAGTGGGTTGCTTCTTTGAGGGGAATAATGCCTTAAAATCTCCAACCAACATCTATCCCTCTCAGCATGTTTTGCTTTTTGTATTTTGGCTTGACGGTTCTTGTCAAAGGACATAAACCAACTATTTGGTCCCTAGAAACCCTAGATTTGAAACCACTACTTATTGGTGGCTCCTAAAAAATGCACCACTGATGGGACCTAAAATAGGCTAGCACTGGCTATAACACTAGCCGGACCTCATGCACACAACAAACAACCCCACCACACGGCCTTGTAGGCCAGGAGCGTCTGCAATACGCCGATGTACATTGGATAGACTTAATTATGCATTTGTAATTGATATTTAATCCAACATTTACCTTCCCTTCTCCCCAGAGGGAGATCCCATAACATATAGGCATTCTGCCTCATAACACAAACATCAAGAAGCTCCCCTTAGCTAATTGCCGCGGCTCCATTGTGACTCTCCTATACCTCAGGTATCGGCCCCAAGATGCGTCGCTCCAACATATAAAACATAATGCACAAACTCCACTCTTTTCTTGTTTTGTATGATCCAAGAATATATAGATCCTCACCAAAGAAACTTCTTCTCTTGTGCCTCGCCGGCCTTAGTGCGGGAACAAGATTATGGTTCTATGTTTGGGGTTGTATATGGTTTCAATTTAAACTTTCATGTCAGGATTGTGTTAACACATCTCTACGCAACTTAAATCAGTGCGCAAATTATTTTTCATCACTATTTTGTGACAAATCAAATAATCATAGAATTCTTGTTTATCCATAAAGGAGAGTAAGCCTCAAGTACAATTATTTGGGAATAGATAGAGATTGGTTGGGATGATTTTCTTTTCAAGAGATACATCAACGCCAAGTTAATAATTCCCTATTGGATTCAGTTACAGGGACGGAATAGTAATATGAATTTGGGGAATGGATTCTCAGGAAGCGGTAAGTCATGGGAAGTTCAAGAAATCCCTGTTTTTGATAGCCATGATGTTTGTTTCACCCCATTACTTTAATTCTCTCTCCTAGAAAGACTTTGACCACCTCCTCATAGATGTAGTGAGTTTGTTCTACTTGCTGGCATCCAATGTGTAGGATCCAATTCACACGTGCCTCATGGAAGATGAATAACTTGATGATCTTCAAGTCTCCAACCATTTTAACCTCTTCAAATTGTTTTGAAGATAGGCGAGTTAGTTGGCATCTATGTAGCAATACCCTCTTGCGCTCCAAGTCCAATGCCTTTTCGCATATAGCGGTGAGGGGTTGTAGAGTCAATCTAGGATCCCCATCATGTCGGATTGTTTGTGATAACTTGAAGAGTTCATAGCCATCTTGAACATGATTTGAAATACAAGGAACGTGCTCCATGCTTCATAGGTCTAGAAGTGGCAACAATCCACAAGTCAGGAGAAAAAATATTTTCTAGTGAGAATATCACTTCACTCTTCCCGATTTATTCCTATCCTGATTGTTTATTCGTTGGTTTGCTCTGATACCAACTGTAACGTGCCCGCCTAATGGTTGTCCAAGCACGTTTTAGCAGTTCATCAAGAGACTAATCTAAGTGACACCGCACGACACTCCCATGGAATGTTACGAGGTTTTTCACGTCTAGGGTTTCTTGAGTCTGCCCTCGTAACGAAACGTTCGCAGCCGAACCCACTAGGATCGACCTAAAACTTGGGTTCCTAGTGGTCAAGGTCTCTTGACAGCATTCTAGTGTTGGGTCTTGGACATTCTACTTTACGTAGAGATACCCAATCCAAAACTGACCCATGCCGCACTTGGTTCAAAGAGAATGAGAAACAAGAGGGATGCATTACTCAACCTCTCTACTGTAAGGCATAGTCCCATTCGCATCCCCTAAAATGGCATGAATCAGGTTCTAACCTAATAATACCTAAAGTTCATACAACTATAGAACCTTCTAAAAAGCCTCCCAGTTCTCTGGGAGACCACCCTACCATAGGACGGACCCGTCGGGGGTTCTGCCCACCCACTTCCCTTAATAGGCATTCTTTAGTTTTCTAATTAGGTCCTATCACATTTATGTGTGACATTTAAAATCAACTTCCTTAATTAAGCCTTTTAGGGAACAGGGTTAGTTTGCGTAACTTATGGCACTGACACGAAAACAGTTTAGACAGGTTCCTTGGACGTAAACTTTATATTAGCATTTTAACTTAGATATAAGTCTTGTCCAAAAAGGACGATTCTTGCAATCCGTGAGAATGCGTCTTGTTTCCTCCAAGTTTCCATCCTTGCACTAGTAATAGGGCCTCATGAATGCGTCTCGAGTCACGTAGATTATTTGAGTAGGACTCGAAGGGAGGGAATTTATAGCCAGAGTCCCCCTGGCATCCAAGAGTCCTCCTACGTTCAAACTAATCCATGGAGAGACCTCTCGTGGTGGGTTCATTCCATGTTCCTGTCATGGTTTTTTAGAACCCCCTTGGCTAGGGTTGGCCGCCAGCTGGGGGTGGCTTGGGATACCCTCCATGAATTTAACTTGATTCATTATTCCAATTTCTTTTCTGAGTTTGGGTTATATAATCCTTTCACAGATGGTGTTCCTAAATGTACAAGCACAAATAACAATGATGGCGAGTGCATAGGACATCTGCTAAGGCGGAGTTTCTATTTTTTATACGCTTAGCGTTCACCCTTTTGGAGTTTTTCTTGCCTTGGTGTCAACTGCAATGGCCTTCTGAGGGGTAGGGAATACCCTCGTTCTGACCCTCATTCTTATTCAAATAGGAGCCAGCAATTACGCCATTGGATTTATATCCAATATTTTCGAGTGGTAATTGCCCTAATTTGCTAACCTTTTTACTGAGGTTCTTGTCTTGGGGTCACATATCTTAGATAATTCAATCTAGGATTTCAATTGGTCATTTGATAACCATTTTTCTCTTGAGAACTTTATTGGGGTCTCTAAGTTTACCCTAGGGTTTCACTCCCTTAAGAATTCATAACATTAGCTTTTGTTCATTCCTTCTACAAGCCAAGAGTAGACTAAGCCCTTTGCAATCCTTGAGTAGTTGCGAATGCCATGTGGAAAATGGTCATTCTTTCTTACGAGTATGACATTCGAGTTTTCTTGTGTTGACATCGAGTTCTATCATGGCTTGTGTTGACATCGAGTTTTCTTGTGTTGACATCAAGTTTTCTTGTGTTGACATCGAGTTCTATCATGGCTTAAAATGATACCTCTAAGAGTGTTATTGGACTTACCATGGCTAGTTGCTAGGATGGAAACCAACAAGCATGTTTACTTGACTCTAAGTCAACCTATGATCGTAACAATAATTTGACTTAGTTACAATTAAACCCTAGCCTTGCCTATCACCTAGGATTTCACTTATCGACTTGTCTCTTGTAATTAAGCTTAACAATTTGCATACACATCTTAAATCTACCTTTTAGGATGAATCTCTATCATGTAGTGCAATTGAAACTCTCCACAATGCCACGCATATCTAGATGCAAGTCTTTCTTGAGTTGATGATGCAATGCAGAATTTCTATTCTTGGAAATTCATTTCAATGAACTTATGCAAATCATAAATTGTTACTTATATCTTTCTTTGTGCGAGGTACGTGAATTCATCATGCCTAACGTAAATGCAAGCCAACCCTCTCTAATGGTTTATAGGATGCCATTGCCTTACACTGTCTTACATATTTTGCATATTTATATATTGGTAACCTAAGATACACTCCCAAAAATTTGTGACTAATAATCAACTTAGTATTGCAACAACCCATAGATGCTTAATTGATTTGCTGCAAAACATGATCATCATGAACTTGATTCAAGCCTTTACAACTACCTTTCCAATTATGAAAATTACGCGATGCAAAAGCATGACTTATTTCTACAATGATTATGCTTTACTGTTCCGTTCATAAAGCTCGACATCGTAATAGTAACTGGTTTTGGAGTGTTGAATTAGCGTATATACTTGATACTCCATTCATGTTAGTAGTGACATCTTTGCTTGATCCTCCTTTCATGGTTGCGGCCTTTTTGGGTACTTGGGAGAGTTTGCGCTTCGGGGCCATTTTGGAGCTTGGAATGCGACCTTCGCCTCTCTTGAAACACTCCCTTGTGCCGGAGCTACCTACGCTTTGCTTAACTTCTGCAACCTTTTGCCATGTAGAGGGGTAGTTGACAGAGAGTTCACGGGAATCGCAAGGAAGGGAGGGAAGTTGTATCCTCTTTTCAAGATAGGGAAAGAGGGAGATTTCCTTGAGCACTCTTCTCTCTCTCTCTCTCTCTCTCTCTCTCTCTCTCTCTCCTTCATGAATTGGCAACAGGGGGGAGGAGAATATCGTGTTATCCCTTGATTAAGGAGGGAATTTTATAGGGAAAAGATGGGTATTAATTTGGGGGAGGGGGGGGGGGGGGAACACTGTGATAAGGGGTCCTTAACTTCACAGGACCCCAGATTGCCTGCCGCCATGGCACTAGTTAAGGGAAGGGAAGGAGTAGTGGGGGGATTGGAGGTGGTACACATGTGCCTCTCTGCCTATTAAAATCATCGTCATTGTCATCTTCATGGATGCCGTTGTGATCCTTGGCAGCTCCATCGCCACCACATCATCTCCCCCTTGCCGTCAAGATCTTTTCCTTTACCTACATTGACTACGCGTTGAGCTCCCCGCTCCCTCCGCCAGCTGGCGGTGTTGATGGGGGGGATGTAAACTTTTTTTGTTTAAATTTGTTAAAAAAAGGAGTGGGTCTCACGGCCCACAGGAGATATTACATCAACATAGGCCAATGTTCATGAAAACAATTGTTGTGTATCTAGGATGATACCATGTGTTGCATGCAATTCAATTGCGTATGATTCGTAATTCTCAAACAAATTTTTCATCCACAATCAACCTTGTGAACATGAAAAAACATTTCTTTTCATGCTTTTACTCTAAACAAGATTGTTGTGTTGCATAGGGCCACACCGAGCATGCTCGTGCTATCGTACCCTCTTAATTTTTAAAAACCCACGTGTCCTATATGCTATGCATTTTAAAAAAATTGGAGTTTCGTGTATCACCAACCCTTAAACACCCCCCTTCTCCCTATACCTTAAGGTTGTGCATTCGGTGGTAAGTTTAGAGAACATTTGTTGATGTATTTTTCCTTCATAAAAGTAGAAAATACCCACTTTAACATAAAGATAGTGCTACATTGAGGCTCACCCTCATGCCTCAACCTTATCATATATTCACAAACACAAATGTAAATTTTTCTATTTTTTGGACTCAAAAAACCTAATTTTTATAACTTTTCCCTAATTTTCTCTATTTATTTATTGATAAATATTGGTATTTTCTGATTTAATAATTTGGAGTGATTAAGTTTAATGAAATTTAGTTTTTTGTCACATTCCGTCCCATGTGAACACCATATTAACAACAAAACCCCAAAAAACTCATGATTTTTCTTAAAACTACAATGTTGCGAGTCTTGCGTGTTTATAAAGAAATTATTAAATGATCAAATTTTCTTGATTTTCTTAATATTTTTGATAGATTATAGCATTAACAACCAAGAGCAACCATTTCTAACGATTTACAAATGTAATTTATCTCAGAAAATGATTAAATTTATGACTTACTCATAGAACCATACTTTATATCATACGCATCTCATGATTGGAGGCCCGTTGATGCTTCCCAAAAGCCAACCACTGATACTCCTTCCAACCTCGATCTACACTCCTTCATGCTCTAGCATCATCCCATGATCAAAATCTCGCATCTTAGCCCACCCTCTTCTCTCATAGAATTAACCATGGAAACACACAACAAGAGAAGAGAGGAGAGAGAAAGACTAAAAACTAAAATTTTGATTCCCTTGATCATTTTATGAATGGATTAAAGTGGTATATAGCATGCAAATTTCTCATCTTGTTGCCATCTCCATTCCTCTTGCCTCTCTCCATTTGAAAAGCTGCCAAAAATGGAAATGAGGGGGCACTAAAAAAAATGCCCCCCCAGTCGCTGAGTTTTTTGTCTTTGAAGCCTTTTAATTAAGTCATTAGGCTTAATTACTAAAATATCTAGTTCAAATTTTGGATTTTCACACTGCATGCAAGTGGTTTTTTTTTTTTTGTTTGCATTTTGGGGCCCAAATGAATTTGGATTCTAGATTCGACTTGATAAACAGCTTCGTAGCATTGAAATCTATTGACCTAGTCTCCATTGTGCAATTTTTGACTCCTGGATCACATAGTTGCTTTAGAATGCTAAACCTTGCGGGGATTAAGTGGGGGGTCAAATGGCCTCTGATTGACGAATGAAGACTTGCATTGGATTCTTGGCGTCAAAATCCACCTAAGAAAACTCCAACTCGACCATCTCCCACCGTTCAATTTTCCATGAAAATTGGTCTTATATGCCTCCCGGTCACTTTTGAGCTTCGAAAATGGGTCCCAAAATTCAGCTCTCAGATGCACAAGGGTGGGCACCTCTAACAATGGTTAAGGAAGTCCAAAGCTTTTTGGGCTTAACATAATGGTACATAATCTTTATCAAGAACTATGTCTCAATTGTTTCACCCCTAACCAACTTACTCAAAAAGCAGATTACTATTATATGGACTCCCAATGAACAATCTAGTTTTGAAAAGCCTAAACAAAGCTTAGTCACAAGTCCTATCTTGAGACTACCTGACTTGAGCCAATAATTTGAAGAAGTGACCAATGCAAGCTTTCTTGTATTAGGTTGTATACTCATGTAAGAAGGGCATCTGATAGACTATTCTTTTAGGAAGTTAAAGGCTCATGAGAAGAAATATTCTACCCGTGGTCTAGATCTACTTACTATAATTCATGCTCTCAAACTATGGAGGCACTATTTTTTTGGCAACAAGTTTGCTTTAGTCTCACTAACCATAAAAGTCTCAAATGGATCTTCACTTAGCCAAATCTAGACATGAGGCAATGATGATGAATAAAGTCTTGCAAGAGTATGACTTTGAGATCAATGACAAGTTGGGTAAGAAGAATTCCATTGCAAATGCCTTAAGCTACAAAGGATTTCTCAATGCCCTTATCTCAAAGGAACCCTCTAAAGCAAGATCTCTAGGAACTATGGTGTCAATGCCCAGTAATTTGATAATAGAAATGGCAAAAGAAGAAGCAACTAAGGATCTAAAGTATCAATAGATGATAAAAGAGATCCTAGCTAAGGATATAAATCTTAAACTTAAGCTCAAGTATTTGCACTTCTCTATAGAGGAAGGGCTTGTCTAGTTCAAGACAAGATTATACATCCCATTGAATTAAGAACTCAAGAAGAAGATACTTTGGGAAGCCCATGATTCCGCATTTGTAGGACTCTCGAGTTATGCAAAAACTCTCAATGCTATAAGAAGAAGCTATCACTGGGAGAAGATCAAAGAAGATGCACTCAATTATGTCACTAAATATATAAGATTACAATGGGTAAAAGCTAAATGTGTTAAGATGCTAGGAAAGCTCCAACCACTTGACATTCCACAAATGAAATGGGAATTTATCAACATGGATTTTGTAGTTGGATTACCCTCCGTTCAAGGAGGGTATAACTCAATTCTAGTGATTGTGGATATGTTTACTAAGATCACTGACCAATACAAGGCTTCATATATTGCAAGGCTCTTTGTAAAATAGATCCTTAGGCTTACTAGTCAAGGGTGGAATCTTGGTAGAAATAAGAGTTTTGGGTCATTCTTCCATATGGAAAGAAGGTGGAAAATTGTATAAGACTCTTCATATGATAAATAAAAAATGTTTTTCAAAGGACAATTTTCTTTTGTTTGTGTGTTGTGATCTAAGTTACGTGAATAAACATTGTGATCTAAAAGGTTAATTAAAGAAGCTAGTTGTATATGTTCAAATGTAAACAAGTTAGGTAATTAGTTAACTAAATTAGACCTATTGAGGAAAGTTGGAGGGTGAGATTCCCAAAAAATCCATCCTAGGCATGGTGGTCTCAATGAGCCAAGAGCTTCTTCACAACTCAACAATTCAATGTGTTATGTTAGAGGTAACATTGACCAAGTAGAAATTAGCTAGCACCCTGACTCCTTGTCATTTTAGGGGACCAAAGTGAGACTATTCCCTACGAGTAGAGAGGTCAATGTTCCTATAATCCCCCTCATTTCTTATTCTCCTTGAATCAAGTGTAGCATGAGTCAACTTCAGTTTGAGTGATCTGACAGAAGAAAATACTCAAAGACCAATGTAGATAAACTAATAGGTAATCTTAGCTTATTTTAGGAACTCAAAATTTAGGTTGATCCTTATGGGTATGGTCAAAACCTTTCCTTGGAAAGTGGACTTGAGAGAGCCTAAGCAACAAACCTTGTGTTATTCTAACAAGTATCTAGGGGCATTTCTTTAGGAAAAATATCTTGATGGACCACTAAATCATGCTACTAGGGGCATCTTAGGTGGGCACATTACATTTGCTAAAGTTTTTGACTCAAGCTCTCAAGGTTAGTAACAATCACTCAAGGTTAGAAAACAATCACACGTCTTTTCAAGTCAAGATGTAATCTTTCTTCCTTCTCACGACTTGTGAACTATATGAATATAATTCTCTACCCAAATCAATTTATTCCTCAAAACCATGAGATCTTTGATGGCCCACAAGCTACTACAACTCTCATGTTGTCAATCATAATGCTTAGAAATATGTTTTCTAATGTGACTAACTACAAGTTAACATTTCTCACTTGATTCATAACATTTGTCAATTGTATTCAAACCACAATAGGAAGCAAAATTGATTTTCACTATTTTACTTACAAAAAAATGAGGCCATACAAAATCAAAGGTTCCTATAAACATGGTCTTTCAACAACCCACATAAAACACATATACATACGGCATGACAATTTGAATTCCAACTAGAATCTCATTACAATTAGTCCAGCTTATGATAAACTTTAAGTAGTATGGCAACAACATTACTATTCAAACTTCCACTAAGAAGCACAGAACAATCCAAGTCTCATACCATAAGCATCATGTGTAAAAGAAAGTTCTCTACCTAGATCACTAGAGTCTACAAGAATAAGACTAACATACAAATATAAGATGTCCATAGCTACATGCAAATGTCCAATTGCACACTGTTGTGAGAGTTTCCTTATATCATTACCTAGTTGTACTTAAACCCTCACAAGCATGACTATGAATGACGATCAGATGACCTAGCTATCATTGCAACCATAAACCTTGACAATAAACCAAAATCAAGTTGAAGACAAGCACTTACTTGTAATTCACTACTTCAAAAGGTGGAAAGACTATATCTTCTCTTGCCACAAGGTCTAGCACGATGCTCAAAGCTCCATCAACCACTCTACTACAACATTGGACATAGTTTGCATCTACATAGACCACCTTTGTTTAACACGATTGAAGATGCTCATCAAATAAGTTCACATTTTACATTCTTATGACTTCATTGACTAGCATCCCAGATGTCTCCATTAAAAACATTGCAAATTCTTATCTTCACCTATTCTACCTCATAGGTCTTGTGTTACAACACACAATTTTCCAACCAATTGCCTTAATTGGTGATGGCCTAGATGACAAGCCTTGAGGACACTCCTATAACTCCTCTTGTTTTGCATGATACTCTCTCTTCAGCTCTGATTCATGTTCTCTTGCTCTCTTGTCAACTTAGTGTAGCCTCTCAAGGCTCAACGTAGTTTCAAATTTCTTAGAAAACTTAGCCTTTAGCTATCATATTAAGAACAAGCCTCCTTGTTGATATGAAAATTACACCTAATGTCTCTTGTTTGAATACTTGGCTCATATAGCCCCCACCCATAAGGTGATCAAAATAGTGCTCTTGATAGCCATGTGAGTGAGCTAGCATATAGATCTATTGCATGATCCCAAAGCTTGTTGAAGAATAGTATTTGACCCTAGGGCAATTTGTTTCAAAGGAGATACATGCAACTCTCTCAACTCCCACTATGCCTATGAGGTATTGTGTTGATTCAAGAAATTGCACTTTTTGATCAAAATTGGTCTTAGGCTAGATCCATCATCAAATTTTTCACACCAATCCATCCAAATGAAGCTCTCCATTCAATAGGTAGTTGACTATTCATTAGTTAATCATGCTTGCATGTTGATATCTTTGCCTCTTGAACACACACTTTCTTTTGATGATACATGATGCTTTCTTGAGCACATAGTACTCAACCATGATCTAGTCCATTTCTTTGAAAAAGGTTTTTGATAACTAATGTCCATATTCAATTATATCACACTATGAAAAGAAAAGTCACTCTGTCTACTAATTCTAGCTTCATCTAGGGTATCTCTCTATCTTCCCATGTTTTTTATTATAGTAGCCCCCTATTTCTCTCTTTAGCAACACCTCTAGAGAACATATAGTCCTCCACCCTTTCATCTACCTCTTGTGGCCCTCCCCTCTAGCAACCTCTAAATAGAAACCGGGCCCTCTTCTCGGCTCTTTCTAGCTCTCCTCCTATTTCTTCTCTTCTCACTTTTCACACTACATGCCACTTCACAAGTCCTCTATGGTCTCCTCTATAAGCCCAAAATGAAGAAAAATCTTTTCTTCTATCTTATCAGTTGCACAATCTAGAGAAAAATAACTAGACTACAACAATGGTAGCCCTACTCAAATTGTGAAAATGCCATCAAAGAAGATATTGAACCATTAAAGCTGTGCATGATGGCATGCATATAACTATCTAGAAGTCTTAGAGAATCATGAAACTAAAATATTCTAATGCTTGAAGTTCAACTACTGTTGCAATACTTTGTGATATTTAGACCTGGTAGTTACTCTACTTTACCCTCTTCTCTAGGTATATTGTTGTTTATGATATTCTCCTTAAAAAACCCTGTGAACTTCTCTTTAGATGTTTGAAGGAGGTGAAATGCAAGGATGAATCAAAGTGAAGCCTAAACCAAAGAGTATAAAGAAACAAATCTCATCATCAATGTTAGATTTCTCTTATTGATCATAGTGACATGTTCTTGTTTATTGAAGCTACACCCTACTCTTTCCAATAATGATTTTGCCTTGCTCAAATACACTTCTCAAAAAGATAAGTCCACCCCAAGTTTCAATATTTATCTTGCTTCTATCATTGGCCTCCTCAAACTTACTAGAGCTCAAATGTTATGATAGGAAAGACATCTATTTTTTTGGTCCCTTGTTAATTTTAGGCTTGTGTCAATGTTGCAAGTTGCTCTCTTCACACAACCCTTCTTCTTGCTGATCATTCCCTTTGGCATTGTTAACCTAGCTACTCCTAGACATCCTTTGCTACTCTTCCTACCTACTAATTGATCTAAAATCTTATCAATAAATGGTAATGGATAGTAGTCCTCATTAAGCGTCTACTTATTAAGCTCTTTGAAGTCTATACAAAGTTGAATATTATTATTATTATTCTTCCTGATAACAATTGGTGAACACCGCTACATGTGTTAAACTAGAAATATCAAGCTAGCTTTCCGTAGTTTTGTCAACTCCTCAAATAGCTCGTTGCTTAGTTCGAAAGGCATACGCCTTACTTTTTCTCACATAGGGTGGCTACCTTCGTTTAGGGGAATGGTATGAATAGCCAGCCTAGGAGGAATACCTCTAAACTCTCATCATAATTCCAAGCAAAGATGTCACAAAATTCTTGAATCAAGGACACATAGTCCTTCCTTTATTCCAAACTAAGCATGTATCCTAATTTAATTGCCCATGAATCATTCAGCATACCAAGGTCTAACTTAATCACGTCCACATATCTTCTCCTCTCTTGAGCCTCTATTGGTTCATTTAAAGTTAATTGATAAACATCCTCTGTAATAATGGACCCCTTGTTGGATTCATCACTTGATCACATCTCACTACTAGCTATATCCTCTAATGTATCTATCTTTGTAGAGGATAAAGGAACTCTCTCACTTTGAGGAGATTTAGGATAGGCATCTACTGCTACATGTCTAGAACCTTTGTCAATGGGTATATCAACCTAACAATTAGCTTG
This sequence comes from Lygodium microphyllum, assembly GCF_053477565.2. Lineage (NCBI taxonomy): Eukaryota > Viridiplantae > Streptophyta > Polypodiopsida > Schizaeales > Lygodiaceae > Lygodium > Lygodium microphyllum. Next base: position 29,843,168 of record NC_141160.1, on the reverse strand, counting down.
TAATATCCATGACCTACCTAGCAATACTTGATAGCTAGGCTGTCACGTGCCTACCTAACAGTTTCCTAGTAGCACGTTTTAGTGGTCCATCAAGGAACTATCCTAGATGGCTTCGCCCCACACTCGCGAGAGAATGCACATGGTCTATCGTTTAGGTTTCCCAGAGTCCACCCTGTAACGGAAGGTACCGGCCATCCCCACGAGGATCAACTTGCAAACTCGGGGTCCTAATTTGACAACTGAGGTCTTGATGCATCAGCTAGCTCCATCGAAGGTGTCCCACAAGGCCTTCTTGTCCGATTGGAGTGATCGTAGTTACCCTTGGTTCATGGAGTGCAACGCTTTTTTCCAGCAACTAGTTAGGATTCAAGGAACCTTAACGGAGTTCTAGTACAGTCGCTGCACCTTTCCCCTAAGATAATTATTGATCAAGGTTTTAAGACTCGACCCTAGGTAAGTCAATGCTTAGCTCTACCTAGTTTCTCCTAATTAATGTTTCATTCAATCTCTTGAAAGAAGCTCCCGGCTTACTGGGACTACCCATCCATAGGATGGATCCGTCAGGGATCTCGCCCACCCGCTTTCCACAAATGGTTTTCTTTAGTTTTCTAATTACCTATCACATTAACTTATGACATATAAAAGTAGCTTCATTAATTAACCCATTATCATAGGTTCCTTTGCGTAATTTTACGACACAACACAAGACAGAGGAAAACAATCTTTTGGCAAAACATATTTATTTATTATTTTGCAAAAGTTATTTACAATGCTTTTCTCCTTCTGCCTATGCAGAAGATAAAACCTTCGTTCATCGAAAAATCCCTTCTATCTGTGCAAAAGAAAGCAAACCCTCCTAGATTTTCGTCCCTTCACTGGTACCGGGGACTCTAGGATCCCATCCTGATTCGCGTGAGGATTAGGCAATTCCTAGGAGCGATCGAGAGATTTACGGCCAGAGCCCCTTGGCGCTCCCGCCTCCTCCTGCCTAATGGATTCCTCACTGAGCAACCTCTTGCCATCGGGGCTGGTCCAAAGCTCCTCGTGGCGATACAAAACAATCCCTCTTAGAGTAGGGTTCCACGTCTAGTCGTGGGGGAGGCATAGCGCGATCTTTCCTCTTATTATCCTGATTATATATTTACAATTAGATCTAACTATTACAAGCACAATTAATCATTCTTGTGCAACCATCAATACATGCACAAATTAAAAAAGGATTCTTGTGCTTTCTACTTGCAGCTTTTTTTTTCCAGATCTGCAAGTTATTTCGCGAATCTGAAGTCTATTTTATCCTTATGAAAACTTGGTATTTTTGCCCTAAAAGATAATATGGGCATTTATATCTATGGCAGGCAATTCGAGCGCTGCCTTGCCCTAACCCACACTTAGCAGGATTTCAAATGCTTTTCCAAGACTGTTTAGACATTAGAATTTGTATCGAGAAATTCTTATCAATGTCCAATAAGTCTTACAGACTTTTGATATTTATTTAATTTCTTGATATTAATAGTTTTAGGATTGTCAAGTATTTCATAGTTATTTTTGCTTAAATATTCTCGATATTTTAGGTAAGGTTTTCTTGTTAATTCATATGTGGGTCAACCCATGATATTGACGCTCTCGCTAATATAAGCATTAATATTAACATTGTGTGTGTTTTCAACAAGAAAATAATTTTTATTTTATTTTTCTCGTACTCTATGGTTTAATCGACGATGTCTGACTATTTGTCGAACTTTCAACATTATCTAGGAAGATCAATATTCATTTAGCTATGTCGTAAATGCAATGCTAATTGTTTTTCTAAAAACTTTATTCTAAGCAATGTAAAAATCATAAGTGTAATTTTTCTTTCATCTTTCAGACATCAAATTATATTACTACACACCTAATTTATGCGCATCTAGTATATATTTGCTTATACAATTTTTTGCTGATTTAATGCATTGATTATTTTATGATATTATCTAAATGATTTTCTATAAATTATTATAAGACTCATTGCGTCTGTTTATCATTAGCAAAATGAAATAGAGATAGTCACTTTTAGGGAAAAATTATAAAATATTCCCTTTCCTAACACCATCTATCTTTTTTTAGTTATTATAATCACACGCATCATTAACTAAATAACAATAAATATCACGAAATAAACCATAATTACGATATTTTCTTCATGATAGACATATAATCCTTTTTCAAGTGAAAGAGTCTTTTCACTGAATAGTTTATTATTATATTACTTAGGCCATTTTCCTAAGCAGCAATTCATATGCATCTTCTTTAAAATGCATTTATAATTATTTAAAGCCAAATATAGTGATAAGCTTATAAAAGTTACCTCTATCAGGTTTGGCCAATTCCTATCGCGTCATTTTCTCCATTGATCGCGTTTCTTGCTTCTTTTGCTTCAAATGGGATTCTTGAATTTTTGCGACCTCATGGAGCCATGGATGTCAGGTGAAATTAACATGGTAGCTCAAGGAGAGTTGGTGGTCGTCTAGAAAAATTTCGCGAGCGTTTTGCTTAGCGATATGGTTGTATGGAAGAAAGGCGTAACAGGGGGTAGAGAAAATAGAAACGAGGTAGAAGAGAGGTATTTTCCTTCTTCAAGGCTCAAGCTAGAATGAAAAATGGATGTAGAGAATATTTTCCATCATCAAGAGGTCTTCCTTTTTGCTTTTTTTGTGAAGGAGAGGGGTTGTATTTATAGCCATGAGGGGGAAGCATACAGTCACTCATTCTTTTGGCTACTTGTCAAGAGCTAAGTAAGCTTGATAAAAAATTCTTTTTGATTGCCTACCTATTGGATGGTGGCATGGGGATGATTTTAAAATGCTTTCTCTCCCTCCAGGCATAAAAAATGTCATGATTTTTGCATATTTTTTCAAAAACGTCATTTTTCCTTCAAAATGACCTCATCTGGTAGTTTTTGGCCAAGTTACCTCATGACTTATCTAGTTTATAAAATCATGCCATACTCTTTGATACTTAACTTACTCAATATCATGCTCGTTCTTGCGCGTTCTTTGTCTATCGATTAAGGATTTTGCAATTTGTCTTGCCATTGCAAAATCAATGTGATCTTTGATGCATTAAATGGAATCGAAAATGATAAATCAAATATAATGCGGGAAATATTATGATCAAGCCATCATAATATTATTTACGAGGCGTATTTACTTTTTTGTTGACTGGGTTCATTGAGGCGTCTTCTCGTGTCGGATTGCAGAATTGATTTAATGCAAGATTTGATATTACATGTGGTCACTTAGGTGATAACTCAACAAGTAATTTTTAAAACATTTCAAGCTCAAATTTGTTTTATGAAGTATTATGGTGGGAATATTACATAGGCCACCCTGCAAACTTGATGACCCTAAAGTTCAGAATGCATTCCAATTCGCAACATCACATGGACTCTAGTAATGCACCCTTTAGGTTATCTTAAATTGTCATTAGCCATTTAGAGAATCGGGGAGGTCTCTTTTTTTATTTCTAATCCTAGCATTTCCATAAATTCCAAACTCATAATATTGACAGAAGATCCCGTGTCTATAATAGTAGGATCTACTAATATTCCATACATATGTTGCTACCTTTGGACAATACTTTTCAGCATGCTCAAACCAATCATCTTCTACATGAGCTATTCCCAAAGGCTCCATGATATACCCAGTGCAAAGAATCTTCTTAAACTCCTTATGCACTCTTGGAGACAACTTGATTAACTATAGGAGGTTTACATCCAGCTTAACTTTGCAAAGAGAACTTGCTAAATCAAATTTGTGATAATTAGCAAGAGCTCTCTTTTCCAGGTAGACCATTCTTTTCTTTGGTATTTGAATAGGCTTTGATGCCTCTTTCTTGTCTTTTTCCTTCTTCTTTGGCAATTACTTATCCTTCTTGGCATTAGCTTTACCATCAATGGCTTTTAGAGGTCCGCCTTCCATGTTAGGATTAAGGACTTCGTCCTCTTATTATCTTTCTTAGGGTCTCCCTTGATGGGTTTGCCCTTGTCTTTGTCACCTTCTCTACCCTTTTAACCTCTTGTAATAACCCAATTCATCCCCTTATTATCTTGCTTAGGGTCTCCCTTGATGGGTTTGCCCTTGTCTTTGTCACCTTCTCTACCCTTTTGACCTCTTGTAATAACCCCATAGGTTAGAAGCTTTAATGCCATTGACACAAACAACTTCAATAAGGTTGACTCCATTGCCACTATGCACCTCCTCTAAAATAGTTTTCCCTTTTTGTAGTATTTGTTTCGGTCTCTCATCTTGCTAGAGATTATTTCATTGTGCTCAATGGTTGACTGGACCTAGTTGTTTACTTCCTTGCTCTAGAGAGAACTAATCTTGCTCCAACAAGTACTAGCTAAGTAGCTAGACTTTCCACATATGTCACATTTAACATTTGGACAATTCCTAGGAAAATGTTGGCTGCCACACCACTTACATATGAATCTTGAGGGAGCACCCTCTTCAAGGCATCGACTCCCTATCAAATTCTACTGCTTCTTAAGAAAATTAACATCAACATCTATTTGCCTATATTTTTCGATAATCATGTCAATACAGTGCTTCATCATATCTTTAACTTTGCCAAGGACATTTGAGACACTTAATTCATAGCCACGATTGTCTACCTCTCGTTCCATTGGCCTAACCACTTGATTAGGAATTGGATGTTGATTCCCTCCAACAACATTAGGATTTTTTGCTTGACCTCCAACACTTGGTGGAGCCATTTGACTAGCCATAGGCATGGTCAAACTATTGGGAGGAGCTAACAACATGGGAACATTCAAAATCATGCTTCCTCTCCCATTGGAAGTACTCACGGGCATCCCTTGATCTCTATAATTTGTCAATGCTAAAGTATTTCCAATACCTAAACTTAAATTCCAATTTTCCCTAGAGGTATAGGCCACTTGTAATCACGACTCTACCTCTTCTGCTCATGTAATAACCATATCAATGTTAGCAAGAGCAACAGTACTCAACTGCATATGAATGTTAAAGTCTAGCCCATGCAAAAAGTATTGCAACCGAGTAACGGCTGTAATAGGAATATAGGTCTGTAACTTACGAAATACTTCCTTCAATTTCCTGGCATAGCCTCAAACATTCTCGTGAGGTTCTTGATGTGTTACATGGAGAACGTGTAGCCAATACTGACCTCCCCTTTCAGGGGAAAACTGTCTTCAGTAGGCCACAAAGAATACGTCAATTGGAGTTATGGTTCTAGCCTCAATGCATCTTTTCAAAGTCATATTAAAGATCATCAAGTGTCCTTTATCTTGGATTTGACAGTTAAACACTAACTTTTGGAATTCATTGATATAAAGTTATGCATCTTCCTTTGCTAACCCATTAAAAATGGGTAGAGGAAATCCCAAGGTTGGCAAGTTCAACGTTCCTACTGGGATTGCAATGAGTTGCACCATAGTAACAACTAGATTCACTAAAGGGGTTTGAATGATGGAAACTATTACTTCACTGGAAGTGGACTAACTAATTGGAAGAGGGGAAGTACTAGAGCTTCCTCCTCCTAATGGACTATGCATGGGGCTAGGGTTACTAAGACTCCTCCCTTGTAGAAATATCAGACCACTCCTTTGCGGAGAATATCTTCTAATAATTTCAGCCCGCCATCTAGCCCATTCATCTCTTTCTTGCTTTTGAAGCTCGGCTTGATAGTCTTTTGGATCTATCTCATTGCCTTTGGCATACACTATAAATTGGTCCCTATTGACCTAGATTCAGAAACCACCACTTATTAGTGGCTCCCAGCAAATGCACCACTTGTCGAGATGACATAAAACGGGCATGACACTAGCTCTATGGCACCATCCGGGCCTCTACTACACACCCAAACCACCCCACATAGCCTCATGGCTAGGAGCGTCTAAGGGGTATACTACCCTATGCTCGGATACAGAAATTTGCATTTGTATGGATTGTAATCCAATGGATAACCCTTCCTACACTTCTCAGAGGGAGTCCCTACACATATCGGTATTATACACCACATAAGCACAAATAAAGGGAGTGCCCATCGACTAATTGCCACGACCCCACTATGGCTCTCCTACACCTTAGGGATTGGCCCCAAGATGCGTCATGAACACAAAAAGAACATATGATACATAAATCCACACTTTTAATCAATTGATCTAGGAGATAATAGATAGTACTCATTGAATATTCCCAAAAGAGATCAAATCACTAACCCTACAACTCAAGGTGCCTCACACTCAACGTAGGTCATCGTTCATGAAAACAATTACTATGCATCCAAGATGATACCATATGGTGTATGCAATGCAGTTGTGTATGATGTATAATGCTCAAATAAGTTTATTCATTAACAACCAGCATTGTGAAGGTGCAAAAACATGTCTTTTCACCCCTTTCTTCTAATCAAGATTGTGATGTTGCTTAAGACTACTATCGAGCATTCTCATACTACTAGACTCTCCTAATTTTAAACCATACATGTCTTGTATGCTGTGAGGTGCCCGCCCATCGGCTTCCCAGGCACTCTTTTAGCAGTCTATCAAGAAACAAATCTAAGCATTGTTGCCCGGCACTCCCAGGGAATGTATCCAAGTTTTGTCATGGCCTAAACACTCCTCTGAACCACCATCTTGAAGCAATGCGTCCAACGGACTTGCAAGACGCATTACTCTGAGCGAATCCGATCGTCCAAGAATTTTAATCGGGAAATTGTAGTAAAGATGACTCCTGATATATGGGTAAGAGATGCCATACATGTGGAGAGATAGGGCACATTCGTAGGAGATGTCCCTACCGTCAATGTTTCCATTGCAATGAACTAGGACATGTCCAAGCAGACTGCCCTAACTTAAGTCCAAAAGATACGGAGCCTCCAAGGAAACGAAGCTACACAAGTGCAATCTTCGGATATATAGAGGAATCAGATGAAGACGAAGACCTAGAACCTACTACACCACTTCAGGATTATTAGAAATCCTAGAAATTTTATTGACATGAAATACAGCTTGTATTGGAATAAACCTTACTCTTGTGACTACAGTTAACTTGAGTAATATGAGTTGCATCTATTTTGAGCCTAGAACTTGCAAATGATTAGAGAGACTCTGGCAAGGAATGATAGTTATAACGTGCAATGAATTTCTCTTAAGTCATTTCTTTTCAACTAATATAGATTGGGTCTTACCAAAATGTCGAAGCTTGGAAGTATTCTTTAGTATTACAAGCAAAGCCAATTGTGCATGGAGCTCAGTCCCGAACTAAGGGCAGGACAATCTGGAAATGTAGTTTCCAAGATAAAGGACCACTCCAATCTGCTAAAAGAATCCTAGGACACTTTGGTTCAAAGAAGAAAATCTAGCCAAGGACAACCAAGAACCTTGTGACCGCAAGTGATAAAGCTCCATGCTGTTTCTATTGCAGGGAGTTAGGTCATTTCAAAAGGGAATGTCCAAAGCGCCCTAAACACCGATGCTCCGAGTGCCACAACATTGGACATAACTATATCAATTGTCCCAATGGAACTCGAAGAGAACTTGAGCTTACAAGAAATAAGCCGTACAAGCTCCAATGATCTAGAATATACCAAGTGCTTAGGAAAAACCTAGAAGATATCCATGAGATGTAACTACAATAAATTTTCTCTTGTCATCAAGACTCGGATATATCAAATACCATAGGTTGTTGTTTCAAAAGACCGCATGCCTGTAAGTGATCAGAGTAGCGCAGCGAAAGCATGGTGGTCCATACCCCACAGGTTCCAAGATGATACCCCCCATTTCTCTCGAGATGAGGACATCTCGATTTCTCTAAGGGGAGGAGGATGTAATATTTTCACACAATAAAAGTTAGTTGGTTAGTTTAAAAGTTAGTTAGTCAATTAATAAAATAGTAAGATTACTAACTAAAGACTAACTAAGGTAAAAACTAACTAACATTAATTATTAATACTTTTTATTTAATTTAAAATATTTTATTTAGAAAAATCAAGAGTCATAAATTTGATATTTTTCTCGGATTGAAAAGGGCCGTAGCCACCCTTCACGTAAATTACAACGTGAACGAGACTTATGAGTTATATTAATTACTAGGTTAATGTGTATAGTTTGGATGGTCCAAAAATATTAGATTTTGGGCAAAACTAGTATATTTTAGATATTATTAAAAAAATGATATGGAGATTTCTAGAACTGGATGTCATTTAAAAGAAAAGACAAGTGATATTTTAGTTAGTTTGGAGATTTTATAAAAAGAAAAAAATAAAGAGAGGATTTGCGAAATCGTGTACGCCGCGATCGCAGTACACAGGCAGTGGACATCACTTTGAACACAGAAAAGAAGAAGGAGTGAACTAAGAGCTTTCTAATCAAGTGTCTTCGGGTTTTACCCCCCTTTCGGAGCCAATGGAACCATTAGATTTATGATCTGAGCATCAGATCACTGATCTTTCCAAGATCCCCCTCCACAAAGAGCTCCACTTCTCAACCACAAGCCCTCTTCTCTAATTCACTATAAATATGAGGCATGGAAGAGGCATAAAAAAGCATAAGGAGACCCCAAGAGGCTACGAGAGAGAGGTAGAGAGAAGGATACCCCTCCAAGAGATTGTGAGGAAGAGCTTGAAAGAGAGCTTGAGAGAGAGAGAGAGAGAGAGAGAGAGAGAGAGAGAGAGAGAGAGAGAGAGAGAGAGAGAGAGAGAGAGAGAGAGAGAGAGAGAGAGAGAGAGAGAAGAGTCACCTCGAGAGGCTGCACGGAAGAGAATTAGCTCAATTCCCTCTATCTCGATCCTCGACTTAACCATCTTTTCTTACGCTCTCCCATCTTAAATCTATTCCACCTTCTTAATCTCTTGAGTCTACTTGCGGACGATGGCCTCCAAGTGAAGAATGTCGCGTGCGGATGACAATCTTGCAACTAGAAACAAGGCTTCGGGCAAAGGCATCACTGTCAATCCAACTGCGGTTCCGATCGTAAGTAATGTATTTTCAAATTGATAGATGTTTGCTTTGATTCTCGTATGAGATATGTTAGGCCCCATACTACGATGCACGAGTATAGGTGATGGGAAATGATAAATTTCATCTCACCTACTCGAAAGATGGAGTTTGTGAAGTGCATATATCAAGGGAAGATAATTGCACCTAGTTACATATGACTTATTTTCTAGTAGAGCAATTACAAGGAAGAATTAGTCAAGCGTTATGAATGCCATAGTCGTCAGAAGAACGACATTAAAAGATTGCACATACAAGTGCTAGATTAAAGTATAGTCAAGGGTTACAAATGGCATAATTACTAAAAGAATATGACATTGAGAATCATGAATAGAAAGTACTAGTTTAAAGTTTAAATAATTCAAAAGTACTTAGCCTAAGAGTCCAAATATTAAGAAAAACTAGATTCTAGGTCAATGCAAGGCCTGTTGGAGTCTAATTACTTGAGATCATCTCACACTTATCTTATCAAGTATTTATACGTTATGCCTATAACATGTTTGATATATGAGGGTAATTTTCTAGTTGCCTTATGACTTGACTAAGAGTTAGTACAAGAAATTAATCATAAGGGTTAAAACTAAGATATCTTGAGATCCGCCGGATAACGATGACTTTTGCCAATCCAAATCCAGGGTTGGGTTACCAATCAAGGTAAGTGACCTATAGAACTTACATCATGAACAGTGTTTGAGCCCTTAACATATACCCTAGCCAAAGGAAGGAAGTGTTAAGAACATGTTTGCATAGTATTGCTCTTAGATCCCAAGGGGGAGAGCAAATATACGATGGAAATGTTATAACATCTATTCTTGCATTGGTTGGAAAGAATGCAATTGGTTTTGTTGATTGATCGAACAACATCCTAAATGCTTTTATATTCAACTAGTTGTTAGTTGTTGTTTGGATGATTATTCCAAGTACTTGTGGTTTAAGGTAAATGCATGGCAAGGGTCTGTGATGACAAGTCGCCATGGGAATAAAGGAATGTTTTCTTGGAAAATGATATTAGGACTGAATGCCTTGTTTGTGCTTGATTCTTAAAGGATTTAATTAAGGAAGGATATATTGCACGGGTGGATCACCTCCATGATTGCACCGCGTATTAACCCGAGAGGACACTGCTTGATTCATGGGCCGAAGGTCGAGTGGTAAAAAGGCCACCCACGGGAATGATGTTTCGCTCCTAGATAGCTTGGGGTCTCTTGGAGCTCTGGACACCTCTTGCTAGGTCTAGAATGGAGTTGAAGACCTCCGTGGCCCCCAACCTCTGGGCATGTTGGGAGATCCTATTCTAGATAAAGGATTGAGTTTGTGGTGCCATGTGAATTGGACCAACTACTTCTGCAGGGCAGAAGGGATACTTTTGTTGGACAGAAGCGATACATAATTTCTCCTGTATGGGTAGGAGACAAAGATTAACTTGAAGATAAGTTAAGAAACTTGTTTGAACTTGTTTGTCAATAGATTGCTTTGCTCTGTTTTTGTGTCTGTGCTATAAGTTATGTGAACGAACTCTGTTCCCTAAAAGGCTTAATTAATGAATCTGACTTTAAGTGTCACACATAAATGTGGTGGGACCTAATTAGAAAACTAAAGCTATTAAGGGAAGCAGGTGGGCGGAACCCCCGACAGGTCCGTCCTATGGCAGGGTGGTCCCAGAGAACTGGGAGCCTTCTCATAAGTTTTTATCGTCATTCGACCTTTAGGTATTGTTAGGTTAGAACCCGATTCATGCCGTTTTAGGGGACCGAAATGGGACTATGCCCTATGGGCAGAGAGGTTGAGCAGCGCATCCCTCTCATTTCCCATTCTCTTTGAACCAAGTGCGGCATGGGTCTGCTTCGGAATGGGTATCTCTGCGTAAAGTAGGATGTCCAAAACCCGACGCTAGAATGCTAATAGGAGACCTTGACAACTAGGAACCCAAATTTTAGGTCGATCCTAGTGGATTCGATCGTGAACATTCCATTGCGAGGCGGATTCGCGAAACCCTAGGCGACAAAACTCGGAACATTCCCTGGGAGTGCCGGGCAGCGACGCTTAGATTTGTTTCTCGATAGACCGCTAAAAGAGTGCCTGGGAAGCCGATGGGCGGGCACTCACATATGCCGTGTATTAAAAAAATATCAGAATTCAATGTATTTTAAGTATCCCCCTTCTCCTTATCGCTTAAGGTTGTGCATTTGGTGGTAGGTTTAGAGAGTAGTTTTTATGTATTTTTACTTCATGAAAGCAATAAAAACCCACTTTAACATAGAGATAGGGTTGAATTGAGACTAAAACTCATGCCTTAGCCTTACCATATATTCACAAACACAAATATTATTTTTTTCTATTTTTTAGATATAAAAATTCTTTTTTTACCATTTTTGCTATTCATTTATGGATAATTACTAGTATTTTCCTATTTACTGATTTAGACTCATTGATCTTATTGAAAATTATTTCCCTATCACATTTTATCCCATACAAATACCATACGCATGACAAAACCCCAAAAACACATAATTTTCCTTAAATCCCAATATTGCAGGTTTTGTGTCTTTGCAAAGAAATTATTAAATGACAGATTTTTCTTGATTTCTTTAATATTTTTGATAAATCAAAGCATTGGCAACCAAATGCAATCATTTTCAACCAAAATTTATCATAAAACAATTAAAATCTACCACTTACTCATGAAATCACGCCTTATGACATACGTGTCTCGTGATTGGAGGTTCCCTTGATACTTTCCAACAGCCGCCGCGCTGAAAATCTGTCCAACCTCAATCTATGCTCCTTTACACTTCAACATCATCCCATGATCAAAATCTCTCATCTCAGCCCCTCCCTTCTCTCATAGAATCAACCACGGAAACACATAACAAGAGGAGAGAGGAGACATGAAAGAGAAATACCAAAAATTAGAATTTTGATTCCCTTCATAAAAATGTGCATGCTCACAACCAAATCGAATCCCTTTAGGAGTAGATCAGGGATGTGTCTTGATTTCTTGATGATTCCCAACCCTCCCTACTCATGATTGATTTCTCACATGTTTTTTAATCATTTCTATTTCATTTCATTTATAAAAATGTCCAGTTCGCACTACTCAGCAAGTGGATTTTTGCATTTTGGAGGGGGAGAAAAACTCTGATTCGAGATTTGTCTAGCCAACCGGCTCCATGGCATCGAAATCTATAAACTAGCCTCCGTTGTGTACTTTTCATCTCTCATATCATGTAGATTCTTTATAACGTGAAACCTTGCAGGGGGATCAAATGGGGGGTCAAATGAACTCTGATCGATGAACTGAGACTTACATTGTGTTCTTGGCATCAAACTTCATCTAGGAAAACTCTAGCTCATCGATCCACAACTGTTTCATGTTGCATGAAAAATTGATGTTTTACGCCTCTCGGACCACTTTTTTGCTTCAAAAATGGGTCCCAAAATCTAGCTCTCAAAATGCAAGCACTATTGTAAGAATACCCTCTATGTAACAAACTATAACATTTTCTAGGAATGAAAACAAGAAAGAGTGAGTAGCTAGAAGATGACTATGGAAGAGACTCCTAACATTTGTGCTATTTGAATGAAGTAGTTCATCAATAACTTACATTCATGCTTGGGGAAAACCATCCATCATAGGATTTCTTGGTTATTGCATTTCTTCCAACAAGAATATATATACATAGGGTGGCCAATAGAGCCATCAAGTCCAACAATTCTACACTAGATTTTTTGAACTCTCTTACCTCTTGCAGACTGTCTGGTTATATTTGAACAAATAACTAAATCTAATAGGCTCAAGAGTTTCTCACATCTAAAATAGAACCCACCTAAGATTACCAAAAAAAGAACATAGATTCCATATTGCATGCTACTCTAGTTCCCAAATTTATGCCATCATTTTTGTTCCACTGATGATAGGAAAAATATCAATCAACATTGCAAGGCAATAGTTTAGTTCTTGCATATGGTATTGACAAGATACGAAAAAATTATTTGACCAATGATAGTACTCATCAAGAATTTCCTTTGTTGGACGAATTTTTAATAATGAAGGTATAACAATGGTTGTGGTATATGTATCTTGATACAAGTCTACACTTTCCTTTCTATTCCTCAAAGCATTATCGTTGTCTTGAAATTCTAAATTCTGTCATTTGAAAACCACACTCATGGAATTTTTGGGAAAGCCTCTCTCGCTTGGTAGTGACCCATATTGCGGACACGATGTCAAGACCAAGTGATGCGGGAACTCTTTAGTCTAGGTAGAAGCCTCCCTTGCATGGTGGTGTCCCACACTTCGTTGAAGAGCACATGAGAGTCAACAACAAGCAATGAGGGGGCCCTTGAGCTTGGGGAGGCACACCCATCACTTGGTGGTGATCCATACTATGTTCAATGCACACGAGGGTCAAAACTAAGTAATGTGGGAGTTCTCAAGCCTAGGGAGAAGTCTTCCTTGCTTGGTGGCATCCCATACCGCATTCAAGTACACTTGAGGGTCAACCCATGTAGTGTTCAGTGCATGCCTGGGTAAAAATAAGCAATCTGTGTAGCATTAGTGTACAGGGGTCCCCTAATCCCAAAAATTCATGGAGATACCTCAAAGAATTATCATTTTCTCTCTACTCCTCAAAGCATTATCATTTCCTTTCTAAGCTGCATCAGGTAGTGTAGAAAATACATAATGCCTCATTAAGCAACTAGTAGAAAACTCAAAAATAAGGACATGTTGAGAAATAGGCAATCACACCCAGTGTAACCCCTTTGTATGGAGGTCGGCTAAGGATATGCAAGCTTGGTCAATCCCATAAGCACAGTGATGGAAAATGCTACCTAACATGAGGCTATAAAGCATTATACTTTCCTATCATTTGAATGTAATGTCATAGTACTTTTTTCCTTTCACTCAAGTGTCTTTCTCATTGTCTACATACACAAGATTATCTTTATGAGTCCAAACTTCAATCTTGGAACCTAATTCATGTGTAACAAGTCATTTGTAATGTCTGTGTCTTCATGAGTCTTGTTTACATATTGCATCCACCATAGCCATGCTCTAGATCCATGCATCACAACATGGTATCCGATCCATGGTGAGCATGGCTAGGCTCCTCAAACTCTTCCTTTAGCTCCTCTCTATCTTTGGTCAGCTCACGAGTTCATTTCTCATTCCAACTCCACTCTTTCTTTCATGGCAACTATAGCCAGCCTGCACCTACCCTTAGAGCTCTCACATCTCTTCATACAAGCCAAATCTCTTCAAGCTTCCTGTAACATGCCCGCCTATCGGCTGTCCAAGCACATTTTAGCGATCCATCGAGAAACGATTCTAGGCATCGCCACCCGGCACTCCCATGAAATGTTTTGGGGTTTGTCGCGTAGGGTTTTCTAAGTCCGTCTCGCAACGAAACGTCCACGACCGAACCCACTAGGATCGACCTAAAATTTGGGTTTCTAGTAGACAAAGTCTCCTGACAGCATCCTAGCATTGGGTTTTGGACATCCTACTTTACACAGAGATACCCAATCCGAAGCAGATCCATACCACACTTGGTTCAAAGAGAATGGGAAATGAGAGGGTGCACCGCTCAACCTCTTTGCCCATAGGGCATAGTCCCATTTCGGTAACCTAAAATGGCATGAATCAGTTTCTAACTTAACAATACCTAAAAGTCATCGTATGTAAAACCTTGTGAGAAGCCTCCCAGTTCTCTGGGACCACCCAGTCGTAGGATGGACCCGTCAGGGATTCCGCCCACCCACTTCCCTTGATAGCTTTGGTTTTCTAATTAGGTCCTATCACATTTATGTGCGACATTTAAAATCAGCTTCAATAATTAAGCCTTTTAGGAAATATGGTTCGTTTGTGTAATTTACAGCACAGACACGAAAACAAAACAAGCAGTCCTTTTGACAAACAAGTTCTTTAATTTATCTTCAAGTTAATCTTTGTCTCCTACCCATACAGGAGAATTATGTATCCCTTCTGTCCAATAGAAATACGTGGTCCAAATCACATGGCAACAAAATTTCCATCCTTTATCTAGAATAGGAACTTCCAACTCCTCCAGACGTTGGGCTCACGGCAGTCTACAACTCTATTCTCGACTTGGCAAGGGGTGTCTAGAGCTCCATTGACCCCAAGCGACCTAGAAGTGAGACACACTTTCCGTGGTTGGCCTTTTCACCACTCGACCTTCGGCCCGAGAATTGAGCAGTGCCCTCTTGGGGTAATCCATGGTGGGATCTTGGAGATGATCCACCCATGCCAAATATCCTTCCTTAATTAATCCCATTAAGAATCAAGCATAATTAAGGCAATCAACATGAATATCATCTTCCAGGAAAACATTTCTTTATTCCCATGGCAACTTATCATTACAGACCCTTGCCATACATTTGCCATCAACACAAGCCTTCGAATATTTATCCAAATCACAATGTAACAATCAATTGATTGAAAGAAAAACATTTAGGGTGTTGTTCAATCAACCAAGAAAACTAATTGTATTTTTCCCAAACAATACAAGAATAGACGCGATAATAATTCCATCACATATTCGCTCTCCCCCTTGGGATCAAATAGCGATTCTATGAAAAAATTACTTAATACTTGCATGCACAATTCTTAATGTATTCTTTTTATGATTATGCTATTCATAACCCCTGATTGATTGCTCTATCAATGAATAAGCCATACACAACTAATGCAATTAACTTCCCTTGATATATGAACTTTGCAAACTCCATCTTTCGAATATGGGAGAAGAGGTTTATCCCTTCCCATGACCTATTCTCGTATGTCATAGCATGGGCCTAATGTATCTCATGCGAGAATCAAACCAAGCATCTAACAATTTAGAAAATACATTACTTACGACCGGTGCTGCAATTGGATTGACAGTGATGCCTTCGCCCGAAGCTTCGTTGTTGGTTGTAGGATTTCCATCGGCACGCGACATTCTTTTCTTGGAGGCCATCGTCTGCAATTAGACTCAAGAGATTAAGAAGGCAGAATAGGTTCAAGAGGGGATAGTGTAAGAGAAGATGGTTAAGTTGAGGATCGAGATAGAGAGAATTGTGCAGCCTCTCGAGGTAACTCTTCTCTCTCTCTCTCTCTCTCTCTCTCTCTCTCTCTCTCTCTCTCTCTCTCTCTCTCTCTCTCTCTCTCTCTCTCTCTCTCTCTCTCTCAAGCTCTCTCTCACAATCTCTTGTAGGGGTATCCTTGTCTCTACCTCTCTCTCATAGCCTCTCGGGGTCTCCTTATGCTCTCTTGTGCCTCCCCATGCCTCATATTTATAATGAATTAGAGAGGAGGGGATAAGGCTAAGAACAAGAATGGAGGGGCTCTTGGAAGAATTAGTGATTTGATTCTCATATCATAAATCCAATGGTTACATTGGCTCCAAAAGGGGGGTAAAACCACAAGACACTTGGTTTTTCTCTGTTCGAAGTGTTGTCTACTGCTTATAGACTACAATTGCAATGCACATGATTTCGCCAGTCACTTTTTTTTATTTTTTTATTTTTAAAAAATCTCCAAAACTAACTAAAACATCACTTGTATTTTCTTTTCAATGACTTTCAGTTCTATCTTTTTAGGATAATATCTAAAATATCTAGAATATGCTAGTTTTGCCCAAAATCTAATATTTTTGGACCATCCAAACTATTCACATTAATACTAGTGATTAATAAGGGTTATAAGTCTTGTTCACATTGTAACTTCCATGAGGGGTGGGAGACAAAGTTGCTGATTGTATTTGGTCTCAGGTTCTTCCATTGGCCTTCACTCTGTCCTTGCACCCTTTTAAATTGAGCTTTCAACATCCCTAGATTCAGGGTCCATTATTCCCGGACTTCGGCTTTGGACTTCTTGGGCAATAGGTCCCTCTTATCAATGCATCTTGTAAATCCAAAGGACGCATTGATTCCAACTGAGTGTTCATTGGTGGGTTCATCCCATCACAGAACTTCGAGACCTGTTGGGGAATACTCATTGTCGGGGGGTATTTTAACAAGGAGACAAATTTCGAGTATTATGCCTCCAAAGACAGGCCCCACTGTTTCAACTTAAAGAACTCATTCATCTTCTGAGTTCTGTACGCACGTCGCATGTATCTTCCTTGCACGGTCCTTGTCAATTTGGAAAAAATGTCAGATTACGACTCTCATTTTATTTTAAAATATATTTTAATTAAATAAAAATAATTAGTTATTAATGTTAGTTAGTTTTTACCTTAGTTAGTCTTTAGTTAGTAATTTTACTAACTTTTATTGACTAACTAACTTTTATTGCATGGAAATATTACATCCTCCTCCCCTTAGAGAAATCGAGATGTCCTCATCTCGATTTCTCTAAGGGGAGGAGGATGTAATATTTCCATGCAATAAAAGTTAGTTAGTCAATAAAAGTTAGTAAAATTACTAACTAAAGACTAACTAAGGTAAAAACTAACTAACATTAATAACTAATTATTTTTATTTAATTAAAATATATTTTAAAATAAAATGAGAGTCGTAATCTGACATTTTTTCCAAATTGACAAGGACCGTGCAAGGAAGATACATGCAACAGTGCGTACAGAACTCAGAAGATGACCTGTGTAGCTTTGTTTTCTTGGTGGCTTAATGTCTTTTGGACTTAGATCAGGGTAGTCTACTTGGATGTGTCCTAGCTCATTAGAATGGAAGCATTGAGATGGTAGGGACATCTCCTATACAGATGTGCCCTATCTCTCCTCACATATGGAATCTCTTACCTTGATCTCGGGAGTCATCTTTGCTACAACTGCTAGATTTAAGTTCTTGGACGATTGGATTCACTCAGAGTAATGCATCTTGCAAATCCGTTGGATGCATTGCTTCAAGATGGTGGTTCAGAGGAGTGTTCAGGCCATGGCAAAACTTGGATACTTGCTGTGCCATATCCATAGGTAACGCATATTTTAGTAGGGTTACAAACTTTGAGTAGTAAGCTTTCAGGGTTAATTCCAGCTGCTTGAGCTTGAAGAATTCATTCATCTTCAAAGTCTTGTAGGTTGGTGGAATATATCGTCCCCGTGTACATCATCTTTCAACTGAGTCCATGTAACAACGATTTCATAAACACCTTGATCTTTGCACCATTGCTTCCACCATAACCAAGCCTTGCCAACTAACTTCAATTTTCCAATCATTGCTTCATTCATGGAGGTAGTTTTTGAAGCAGAGAAATGATCATCCATCAACTCAATCCATATCTTCGCCTCTACTGCGATCTCTATTCCTTCTCCATCAAACTCCGGTGCCTTAATTTGCTTGAGAAGAAATTTCTTCTATTGCATGTCAGCATTTGTGGGTGCAGGAGGTGCCTAACAATCAAACCATACCACTCAAGTTATTTCTCTTTAGGATATGTCTATGAACCAAATATTAATCAATCACACATCATCATGAAGTTTTGCTCTGATACCAACTATAATGTGCCCGCCTATCGGCTGCTGTCCAAGCACGTTTTAGCGATTCATCGAGAAATGATTCTAGGCATCGCCGCCGCCTAACACTCCCATGGAATGTTTCGGGGTTTATCACCTAGGGTTTTCCGAGTGCGTCTCGCAACGGAACGTCCACGGGGGCTGAACCCACAAGGATCGACCCAAAATTTGGGTTCCTAGCAGAAAAAGTTTCCTGACAGCATCCTAGCATTGGGTTTTGGACATCCTACTTTACGCAGGGATACCCAATCCAAAGTAGATCCATACTGTACTTGGTTCAAAGAGAGTGGAAAACGAGAGGGATACGCCGCTCAACCTCTCTGCCCGTAGGGCATAGTCCCATTCCGGTCCCCTAAAACAGCATGAATCGGGTTCTAACTTAACAATACCTAAAAGTCATCGTCAGTAAAACCTTGTGAGAAGCTTCCCAGTTCTCTGGGACCACCCAGTCGTAGGACGAACCCGTTGGGGATTCTGCCCACCCGCTTCCCTTGATAGCTTTAGTTTTCTTATTAGGTCCTACCACATTTATGTGTGACATTTAAAATCAGCTTCATTAATTAAGCCTTTTAGGAAACATAGTTTGTTCACGTAATTTATAGCACAGACACGAAAACAAAACAAGCAGTCCTTTTGACCAACAAGCTCCTTAATTTATCTTCAAGTTAATTTTTGTCTCCTGCCCATACAAGAGATTTATGTATCCCTTCTGTCCAACAAAAGTACCTGGTCCAAATCACATGGCACCAAAATTTCCATCCTTTATCTAGAATAGGATCTTCCAACGCCTCAGACGTTGGGCTCACGGCAGTCTACAACTCGGTTCCAGACTCGGAAAGGGGTGTCTAGAGGTCCATTGACCCCAAGCGACCTAGAAGTGAGACACACTTTCCGTGGTTGGCCTTTTCACCACTCAACCTTCAGCCCGAGAATCGAGTAGTGCCCTCTTGGGGTAATCCATGGTGCGATCTTGGAGATGATCCACCTGTGCCAAATATCATTTCTTAATTAATCCCATTAAGAATCAAGCATAATCAAGGAAATTAGCCCTAATATCATCTTCTAGGAAAACATTCATTTATTCCCATGGCAACTTGTCATCACAAATCCCTGCCATGCATTTGCCATCAACACAAGCCTTGGAATATTTATCCAAATCACAATGCAAAAATCAATTGATTGAAAGAAAAACATTTAGGGTGTTGTTCAATCAACCAACAAAACTAATTGTATTTTTCCCAAACAATACAAGAATAGATGCGATAATAATTCCATTGTATATTTGATCTCCCCCTTGGGATCAAAGAGTGATTCTATGCCAAATTTACTTAATACTTACATGCACAATTCTTAATGTATTCCTTTTATGATTATGCTATTCATAACCCCTGATTGATTGCTCTATCAACGAATAAGCCATACATAACTAATGCAATTAACTTCCCTTGATACATGCACTTTGCCAACTCCATCTTCCGAATATGTGAGAAGAGGTTTATCCCTTCCCATGACCTATTCCCTGAAGCTTCGTTGTTGGTTGTAGGATTTCCATCCGCAGGCAAAATTCTTCGCTCGGAGACCATCATCCGCAATTAGACTCAAGAGAATAAGAAGGAAAAATAGATTCGAGAGGGGAGATTGTAAGAGAAGATGGTTAAGTCAAGGATCAAGAGAGAGAATTGTGCAGCTTCTTGGGGTAACTCTTCTCTCTCTCTCTCTCTCTCTCTCTCTCTCTCTCTCTCTCTCTCTCTCTCTCTCTCTCTCTCTCTCTCTCTCTCTCTCTCTCAAACTCTCTCAAGCTTTCTCTCACAATCTCTTGGAGGGGTATCCTTCTCTCTACCTCTCTCTCATAGCCTCTCAGGGTCTCCTGATGCTCTCTTGTGCCTCCCCATGCCTCATATTTATAATGAATTAGAGAGGAGGGATAAGGTTGAGAACAAGAGTGGAGGGACTCTTGGAAGACTCAGTGATTTGATTCTCATATCATAAATCCGATGGCTACATTGGCTCCAAAAGGGGGGTAAAACCACAAGACACTTGGTTAGAAATCTCTGAGTTCACTCATTCTTCTTTTCTCTGTTCAAAGTGATGTCTACTACCTATAGACTGTGATCGCAGCGCACACGATTTTGCCAGTCACTTTTTTAAAAAAAAATCTCCAAAACTAACTAAAACATCACTTGTATTTTCTTTTAAATGACTTTCAGTTCTATCTTTTTAGGATAATATCTATAATATCTAAAATATGCTAATTTTGGCCAATATCTAATATTTTTGGACCATCCAAACTATTCACATTAATACTAGTGATTAATAAGGCTCCTAAGTCTCGTTCACATTGTAATTTCCATGAGGGGTGGCTACTGTCCTTGTCAATCTGAGAAAAATGTCAGATTACAACTCTCAATTTATTTTTAAATATATTTTTAATTAAATAAAAATTATTAGTTATTAATGTTAGTTAATTTTTACCTTAGTTAGTCTTTAGCTAGTAATCTTACTAACTTATTAATTGACTAACTAACTTTTGAAATAACCAACTAACGTTTATTGCGCAGAAATATTACACTTCCCTCAATAGATTTGTTCCCTACTTCCGAAGCTTATCTGTGTGCACTTTAATTGCTAACATTGGTGGTCTTGCATGAATTCAAAGTTGTTTCTTGATATGCACCTATTTCGGACCATACAATCATTCTCTCTCTATGTAGTGTGATCTTCTGCAAGATCATAGGGCTTTTGAAGCTGATTACCCATGCTATCTCCAGCTCAAATATTTTCCCAAATGGTCCATTCTATGAGCTATAATCAATGAAAAACCAGGTCCCTATCTAAAAACCTAAAAGGATAGCAGCTATAGCCAACTTTCTTCAAGCTCATAAAACACTTCAATTTTAGCTATTGCAGTTCCTGTCACTCTGATCTAAGTTCCTACTTAGTTTCTGGCAAAAATTTGGGCATCAAACTAGTAAAGGAGGGAAATATTTATGAAGATTAAAAGACTCAAGCAACAATAATCAAGTTCAACTAGTATCTCTTGATACTATTTACCATTGTCATTGCTTGTGTCTCTTAACACATCCAAAGTCAGCTCATTGTTGAGAATTTTGGTACTGATTTGCTACTGTACTAGTCACTCCATCATGGGCAAAGACTCTCTAACATGTTTCTTCAAAGGAGTTGGGCTTTAGACATGCCAAACATGCATAAAGCTTATCTTGATGAGAAAGGGCATATGGGCCATCACTAGTGGACAAGAGAAGAAGCTCGAGGATGCAACTTTTGCAATTGCATGGCAGAAAAGTGATGACAAGGCTCAAGCCATCATAAAGCTTGAGCTAGATGACAACTATATCCACCATGTGGATACCTATGCATATCCCATGACACTTGGAAAAGATTGGATACTTTGTTTGGTGCACAGTCAAAGTCTTCAAAGTATGGTTTATTAATTGAATTTTTCAAACTAGACATGAAACCTAACACATCTCTTGCAACACATCTAAATTACATGGAAAGTCTCTTGACCCAACTTGCAGGGATCAACACTAAAATGTTGAGATGGCAAGCTCAATACATGCAGACATTGATGATGGACCACTTAGCTAGATGGGTTCGCACGTCTACACTTAGAACATTAGTGGTCATTATGATACTCACATGGCCATTGACTTATCACTTATTATATTTAGTTTGTTACACCTACCTACAACTGGCAAAGATATAGCGCCAGTTGATTATTAGAGTAGTCTATTATACACTGTTTGACTTAGAATGCCACTTTCCTTTATATTGTATCTTATCTATACTTTGTGTACATTGTATAGTGTGTGAAAGAAGAAGAAGAAATTAGAAAGAAAACATTTTGGCCTCCATCTCTCTTCTTGTGTTCTTGAGTGAGCTTCCTCTTGTGTATACAATGTGTGTTTGGTGTAGTAGCTCAAGCAAATCTCCCCACCACACGTTTCTTGACATGGTTTCAGAGCCGCACCATTGAAAGAGGTTGATTTTGAAGGCTAAAGTGAAGAAAAAGAAGCAAAGTTTAAGCAAGCAAGCAACAGGTAAGAAGCTCTCCCATTCTTCCACTCTTTCTCTTGGATAGTGCCTGTGGAGGCACGGAAAGAAGGGTAGAGTGAAAATCTCAGATTGCTGTGAGATTTAGTGTGTAAGCAAATCATTGTATATTCTATAGATAAGCCCTTAAGAGCTTTCCCATAGTTTTTTTAGGCATTTGAGGTTGCTTCAAGCCCCGTTTTAGAGACGCAAGGTTGCAGACAACAATTTCAAGGTACATTGTGATTTTGGTTGTGTTGATCGAAAGTAGGTGCACAGGTTACAGATTTCGAATCTGTGATTTTTTAGGTGTTTGCCAAGAAGCAAATATAAGTTTTATCTGCAAACAGGTTGCAGATTACATATACTACTAAGCAATCAGTGAAAAAGGTTGCTTGGTGTATTGTTGTGCACTTGTTATGAAAGGTTGTAGAAGAATTACTTGTTGTGTTGTATCCTTTTTTGTGATAATGGCAGAGAATAGTGAAACTCCCATTATTGAGAAGCTCAACAAGAACAATTATCCTTCATGGAAGTTTCGTGTGATGAACTTCCTCATTTTGGAAAGGGCTTTTATGAGTTTTTAAAAGGTGAAGAAAAGGAGACAAAGTTGGGTATCCCTCCTACTGCAGATGAATTAAAGGCATGGAAAGAATGGAATGCAAAAGACAAAAAGGCGATGTTCTGACTATATGCAGTCATTGATAATACTATGCTGGGACATATCATGAATGCAAAAACTTCACATGTAGCTTGGACAAATTTTGAGAACATGTTTTCAGTAAATACAAAGGTACGGAAGATTCAACTAAAGCAAGAGTTGAATACCTTAAAGAAAGGGAAAATGTCTGTCAATGAGTATGTTTTGCAGGTTGTAAGGAGCATTGCAGATGCTTTAGTAGCGATTGATGCAATGCATGATGATGATGATTAGGTTTCATCCACTTTGAGTTGCCTTAATAATGAGAAGGCATGGAAATCATTTGTTACTTTAGTATACGTATGGAAGCCATTTCCAGATTTTGATGAGCTAGTCTCTCTCACGATTTTATCGAAGAGATCAATATGCAGGGTGACTCGTCTAAAAGAAATGGTAAACACATCCAAGCATTTTACTCAAGTTCAGGAAGGGAACGTGGTAGAGCCTCTTTGAGAGGCTGTGGTATGGGACATGCTGGCAATAACCAGCAAAACAGGTTTAATCAACATTTTGGTGAAATGCAGGTTTTAGGAGGCTAAGGAAACTTTAGAGGTAAGGGGAGCTCTAGAGGAAGAGGTGGATGGAAAAACAGAGGTTCTAAAAATTCTGCTATTATTTGCCATCATTGTGGCAAAATAGGTCATATTGCAACCCATTATTATGCTAAGAAGGATGATATTCGCAGTGGTAAATTGCAACAAGGAAACTATGTATCGTCTTCACGACAAAATGAATTAAAAAATGAGCATTTTTTTGTCATGCAGCATATGGTGAATGCAGTTATAGGAAAGGGAACACATGATGATGTATGGTATGTCGACTCAGGTGCATCTAATCATATGACCAATCATATTAAATGGTTTGAAGAGATGTAGGACTTATAAAATCTAGGTTATGTGCAAACAAGTGATGATTCATGCCACCCAATTTCACACATTGGAAAGGTTTCCTTGTCCTTGTATGATGGCCAGACAAAGAGTTTGACAGATGTATTACATGTGCCATAAATCACAAAGAATCTAGTGTCTATTGGCCAAATGGTAGAGCAAGTGTTGTAGGTCTGATTCAATGCAAAAGCTTGTTTTGTGAAAGACTTTAATGATAAGTGTAAGTTGGTTGCAAAAGGAAGTAGAGTTGGCCGCATGTTCACTTTAGATGCTAGAATTCTTGAAATGGATGCTATTATGTATGCTAAAGGAAAAGGAGTGGTTGCAAACATTGAAATATGGCATAAACGTATTGGACATGCAAATGTGCAAATGCTAAAATTAATGCAGTCTAGAGGATTGATTACAGGGTTGCCTTCTTTTAGAGTTGTAGAATTCCATAAAGTCTGTGAAGCATGCCAGTTTGGTAAGCATGCGAGACAATCCTTCTTGCATGACAGAGAAGTGAGTAGAAATATACTTAATGTAGTGCATATAGATGTTTGGGGGCCTACACAGAATGTATCTCTTGGTGGCAGCAAATACTTTGTCACATTTATTGATGATTGTTCAAGAAAACTATGGGTATATTTCATGAAAGAAAAGAGTGATGTATTTGAGCACTTCAAATCTTTCAAGGCAACTGTTGAAATAGAAACATGCTTGAAAGTGAAGTGTCTGAGATCAGATGGAGGGGGAGAGTACCTCTCTAATGAGTTTAGTGGCTTCTTGAGGACTCATGGGATAAAGAGGCAACTTACTTGCAAGTATATCCCACAGCAAAATGGGGTTGCAGAAAGAAAAAATAGACATATTGTAGAAGTTGCATGAGCATTAATGGCTGAAAAGAATATGCCAAAACATTTTTGGTCTGAAGCTGTCCATACTGCTATTTATATTATGCTCAAAGTATGGCATAGATTATGAATAGACATTTAGTCCAGTTGCTAGGATGGCAATTGTTAGATGTGTGATTGCCTTGGCAATATATCCAAAGGTTGGAGTTTGCAAAAAATGGATGTTAAGAATGCCTTCTTGCATGGTGAATTTCAAGAACGAGTATATATGGAGCAGCTAGCAAGTTATGAGGATTTAGAGCATCCCACATATGTGTGCAAGTTAAAGAAGGTGCTCTATGGGCTGAAGCCAGCACCTAGAGCATGGTCTGACAATATTGGAGAGTATATTGTCAATATTAGATATTAGATTTGTATTTCCAATGCTGATCACTCACTTTAAGTGAGAAGGGGAGATGCAGGTTTGGTCATCATAGTCATTTATGTGGATGACTTGATTATTACAGGTGACAGTGATAATGGGATTGCTAAAGTTAAGGACTTTTTGAAGAAGAAGTTTGAGATGAAGGATTTGGGTGAGCTGAGATACTTTCTTGGTATTGAGGTGATCAGATGTGATGATGGTATATGGTTGTCCCAAAGGTAGTATGACTTGGATATGTTATCCAAGTATGGTATGATCGCATGTAAGCTTCTTTCAATACCATTGGAGCAAAATGTGAAGTTGAGTGCTAACATTGGGGATGAGATAGAAGACCCTACTATGTTCAGGAGGATAGTAGGCAGTTTGATTTACATGATTATCATAAGGCCAGGACTTGAGCTATGATGTTGGCCTTGTCAGTCAGTTTATGCAAATGCTTAGAGAGCCTCATTTGGATGTAGTTAGACGTATATTGAGGTATGTGAAGTCAACTTTACATTATGGACTTTTTTATGAGGCAAGTAGGGATGTAGAAATATTTGGATACATAGATGTAGATTGGGCTGGTAGCATGTCAGATAGAAGATCTACTAGTGGATTCATGTTTTCCCTTGGTAGTGCAGCATTTATATGGAGCAGCAAAAAGTAACCTACAGTTTCTTTATTGAGTACAGAGGATGAGTATAAAGGTGCTACTATGGCAGGATGTGAGGTTGTATGGCTGCAAAAGTTATTAGGTGATTTGGATGTGAAGGGAGATGGTCCAGTTTTCATTCATTGTGACAACATGAGCATCATACAACTAGCTAGGAATCCAATGTTCCATGCTAGGACAAAACACATTGAGGTGCACTACCACTTTGTGAGAGAGAAGGTACTTGCAGGAGAGATTGACTTGGTATATGTCAGCACAAAGGATCATATAGTTGACATTTTCACAAAGGCATTGAGTGCAAAGAAGCTTCAAAAGTTTTGAAGCTTACTTGGAGTTGCAGAGTTAGAGTTGAGCTTGAGGGGAAGTATTGAGATAGCAAGCTCAACACGTGCGAACATTGATGATGGACCACCTAGCTAAATGGGTCCGCACGTCTATACTTAGCACGTTGGTGGTCATTATGATACTCATATGGCCACTGACTTATCACTTATTATATTTAGTTTTTTACACCTACCTACAGTTGGTAAAGATATAGCACCAGTCAATTAGTGTAGTCTCTTATGCATTATTTAACTTAGTAGGTCACTTTCCTTTATGTTGTATCTTATCTATACTTTGTGTACATTGTATAGTGTGTGAAAGAAGAAGAATAAATCAGTAAGAAAACGTTTTGGCTTCCATCTCTCTTCTTGTGTTCTTAAGTGAGCTTCCTCTTGTGTATACATTGTGTGTTTGGCGCAGCAGCTAAAGCAAGTCCCCCCACCACACATTTCTTGACATAAAATGGATGAGGATGTATGTATTGGTGTTCTATTAAAAGGTCTACCTCCAAATTATGATAATATCTCCACTACTTTAATCAACATGCCAAATCCTAAATTTTTTGACATTCAAGCCTCCTTGTTAGAAGAAGAAAAGAAGATCAAAAATAAAGAAGAGCCAAGTACCTCTAAGGATGAACAAGTGTTGTATGTCAGTAACAAGTACGAAGGAAAACATGTCGAGCTAGTTTGTGACTTCTACAAAAATATCAGATATAGTGAAAAGTTTAGTCATGCTAGAAAGAGGCGTCAAAAGGCCTATCTTGTAGCTATGAAGAAAGAAGAAGACCATGGAGAAAAGGAAGAAGAAGAAGAAGAAAACCATCACAAGCAGAAAAACAAGCCTCACCAATCCTTTATTCCCAATTTTTTGATAGAACTTTTTGAAGCCTTATATAACCTTGCCCTAATGCTTCTTTCATAAGCTTATAAATTCCTCATGTAACTTGGCACTACAACCTCTGTACACTTTGTGAAGCCCCTTTTATAGCCTCTAGATGACCACCATGTTTTTGCCTTAGCTTTGTTTGCAACAACCTCTAGATGATTACCATGTTTGTGGTGTGCCCACACATTGGATGTGGTTTCTCACTAAAGCCTCTACATACTTTGTGCCTTTTTGGTTGTGATTGAGGAGGGGTGTTGAGAATTAGGCAATCACACCTAGTGTAGCCCCTTTGTATGGAGTAGTTGGGCTAAGTATATGCAGGCTTGCTCAATCCCATAAGCAAAATGGTGGAAAGTTCTACCTATCATGAAGCTATGAAGCGTTGTACTTACCTATCATTTGAATGTGATTTCATAGTACTTTTATCCTTTCAGTCAAGTGTCTTTTCCATTGTCAACATTCACAAGATTATCTTTATGAGTCCAAGCTTCAATCTTGGAACCTAATTCACTTGTGCAACAAGTCATTTGTAATGTCTATGCCTTCATGAGTCTTGTCTACATATTTCAACTGCCATAGCCATGCTCTAGATCCATGTGTCACAACAAGACATATGAACATGAGAACACATATTTCAGCACTAATACTCAATAAATCGACTAGAGAATATGATGGAAAAGAGAAAAAATAGATATATGAGTCATGGCGCCCACTATCATATTGTATTGCTAAGCAAGAAAATGTGTCGTACAACTAATCATGATCAAGGCTGATGAAACATAGGTGAGAAAGATGTACAATACCTCTTCAAGCCACGTTTTACAGCTACCTACAAACTGCAATGCATGAGGCATACGACTCCATAAGACATTTAAAACTACTTTACACATAGAACCACTATGATTAAAGTTCTAAGCCATGCCAAGGGAAAACATAGTGCATTAGACCAATGGCTAACACTTGGCATAGCTTGGTTGGATGGCTGGCACATCCATGACCTGAACCCTTATATATCATATCACAGTGTCAATTACCTTATCCAAAAGTGACATACGTAGTGATAAAAATTATGCCTTACTCACAACCTTGCACTTTGAATTAAGAAACAAAGAGAAATGATAAGTATAGCCTCTCTAGTAGGATACTTGCAGTCCTCTACTATAGTTGTATAATCCACTCAAGAGATAGTCAAGACAAAATAAAGGCATGCATGTCATAGTATGATGGAGATACACAATCTTAGTGGGCTATCAAAATATCTCATGAGCTAGGTTGCTCATGAGCATCGTGAGACTCACTAATAGACATCACACAAGATTGTTCCTGAACATTATGATCATATGATGTGTAAGGTATAACTTTGATTTACTGATTTTTTTTTGGAGTAAGTTATCTTATCTTAACTTGTTGATTGATATCCTGCAAAACTTCACTAATATCAGATCTTATGGCATCAACTTCAGACAATTGATTTTCAGCTTTATTTTGAGGCTTCAAACCCTAAGATATTCTCTCTATAATGACAATCCACTAGTCATACATATCCTTGACCAAAGCATTCTTCATCATGGTAGCATCGATTAGTATTTGGAGCTTAAATGCATTAATTGCAGGTTAACAATGTCTCCTTGCATTATAGCCAGAATGAAAGTATCTACAATTGTTGTTGAGAGGTAATAAGCAATAGTTCTATAGTACAAACATTTCAATAAAATATGCTAGGGCTGAGAACTCGTCATATACAATGACATCCATAATATATCATAGAGAATGAAGATATAGAACCATAACATAATAAGTAGATTACCACTCCTATGGTACACAACGATCACTTTATGATCTACATCATAACCTCCCATGACTTTAGTTTGCATCAGATCATTTAAATAATATTTTTGATCAACAATCCAAAGTAACATAACATGTATTTGCTGATTGTCAAGCTCTTGAGATAGTTGATCTTCAAACTCCTTTTGTAATTGTTGTTTTTTAGCTTAATGTAGTCTTCATTAGGGCCAAAAACGCTTCAAAAATGGCACTTGTAAGAAAGTGATTAAGTTGCTAATTAGTTGAGGTTTAGGAAGAATAAAACCTCTAAATTTGGTTGTCCAGATGTGATTAATGAGAGAATATTTGGTTCATTGAAGAGGTCAGCCATTAATTGCCCTCATCTTTTAATCTAGGTCAGGGGTCACCTTTTCGACCGTTTTTGTCTTGGAACTCAAGAGATTTTGTATTTTCAAGATTTTCGTACGAACTTCGCATTTGTTTGCTCCCGCATTTTCTTTCTACACACTATTCTCTTTTGCCATTCTTTTGGTTGCACTTGCTTCCTATCACTGTGAGATTCTTGCTCGGTTCATTTGCTAGAATGTCTAACAATACTACTTCGAATAACACAGGCACAAGCACACGTAAATACAAGCTAACTATTCAGCTAGATCCGATTTACACATCTTGGAGAAGTATACATCATCGAGTATTGATAGATGAGATTGAAACCAACAGGTTGCGAACACAAGGAATGAAGCATATAGATTTGTGGGTGGACGGAAATATTTATCCCAAGGATCCTTCTACAGGTAAACCACCTCCTTTTTTCAATGTCCATGACTATATAAGATATGCTGGAGAAGGTTACAATGGGATGTTTGGCTACTGTATGAGGTTATACTCTGCATCTTACACATATATAGCTCAAATGCACGAAATGAAAAAAGTATTAGAAACTACACAAACAAATATTTTAGAGTTGACAAGTCAGATTGATATTTTGAAAAATGTTAACAAGTCATTGCAGGATAAGCTAACACGCTTGAGAGAAACTCCAGTAGACCATTAAAAAATATAACCAACTTGTGTGAGAGCAAAGAAAAGGAGACTAAATCTTACAAAGAAATATGTCTCTAACATATTAGGCATCAATATCCGAGAGAATGAGGAAAGAATCAAACTTTTGAAGGAAACCATGAATAAGAAAGATATTTTGAGGATTCTTAAGTCACCCGAAAATGCGGATTTGAGAGGTCCAACTCTCAAAGAGTTAGTGAAGGACTTAAAAGGCACGGTGAAAGCAAATGAAATTGTAGAGACATGTGATACTGTGGGTATAAGTCGAAAAGGTTATCGTGCTATCTCTGGATTATGGTTTAAAAATCTTAAACGCAATATGGTAACTATATTTGGATTGCCCCGAGCCCTTGCAGTTTCGACTGCAAGAATTTCCATGAATCGCAAGATTCCACATATTTTTGGAGATTACATTCAGATCGAAAGGTCTATGTCCTATGAAAAACAAAAAAAAAAGGCAATTTTTGATTACAATGCGTTTAACAATATATGGGTTGATCTAAAAAAGGTGCAAATTGCAATGGTTCACATGTATAAAATCACAGTAGAAGAAAGTTATGGTGTTCTAAAGTTTGCCTTGAAGTTGGATGAAGCACAGATTCAAAAGGGACAGAAGATGGAAAGAATTAGCATTTGCCTCATGAACATGGCATTGGACCATAGCAATGGTGAGGGCCAAGCTCCATTGCATAAGATCCAATCCGAGATGGAGATTTGGTGGATTGGTGCAGCCCAGGTACCAATTGAAAATCATCAAACGTTGAAATGGTTATTCAACCATATAGGTATTCCAAATATCATTAAGTCTCAAAGTGAAGGCAAAATGTTGGTAGTTGATGGGGTTGGTAATTTTAATGTGGAATGGCATATGAGTGCTGATTTAAAAACTATCAAATGTATGCTTGGAATATGTAATGGTGCAAATGCAAAATATCCTTGCATTTATTGCATGGAAAGTATTGGATCCAAAGATTGGAGTAGTTTGCAACCAGTAAGAAGAGCCCCAAATAGAGACTCTATAGATTTGAGTAAATTTAAAAACATAGAAGACATCTGGGATCCCATTATTTCAATCTCTCTTAAGAATGTTCATATTTGTACTTTGCATGCAGAGATTAGAATAATCGATAAGCTTCTCAGGTTGCATCTTGACTACGCATATTCCGTTAAGCCATTATCTTTATCAGATGAGTGTATTGATAAATGCGAGGCATTACTATCGAAAATGGGATTTCATGGGGGCCAAGTTCACTTGAGAAAGGATCCAATACTTTCAGGAAAAATAAGAGATATCTTGGCCGATGTCTCTATGGGAGGCTCAAAATTAGACGATTCTTAGGAAACCATTCAGGAAAGCAGGTGAATGCGGCTTTGGATTGTTGGAGAGAGCTATGTGAGATCACAACAAATGTTGCAAGCACGTCGACGCTTGCGTTTCTTAGAATGGAGGTTTAGATACACCTTGATGTTTTTCTGAAACTCCTCAGGCAACATAAGACAACATATACATATGCGGAAGAGTTCAAAAGATCAATCACAAATCTTGTTCAGGCGATAAAAGAGGCATGGGGAGAAAAAGATATCACTTTTTATCTGGTAAAGTAATAATTATTTAATATGGGCTTATTTTGACAGGTTTTTCAATTGGTATAAAATTACTGTTACTTTGTATTGCAGCATATTCTTCATATTCATGGACCTTACTTTGTGGAGGAGCATGGCCCCTTAGCAACTTATAGTAACCAAGGCATGGAAAAATCCCACTATCAAGCACGCACAAGTTATTTTGGAAGTACATGGCATGGGGGAGGAGTTACAAAAAGCAATGCTTTGGAGGAGCTATTCAATTGGTTTTTTCGATGACAACTTCAAAGAATGCAGATAAAAGACGGCAATGACACATGAGGAATCACACTTTTATAAATAAGAAATAATATATACAAAGCTAGTTTTCCAAAACTCTCACATTCTCTTCCTCCTCAGGAATCTTTCCTCTATAACGTAGAAATTGTTTTCTCTTGTAGCCAACTATAGATTTTACATCAATTCGGTTTGCAGCCAAGGCGTAGGATGTGAACGCCAAAAAAGTATCCTGCTCTAGAAGCAGTGTAACCTGGACCGTAGCCAAAAATCCTAATTGCTGCAGTCTTTTCCAAAAACATTACTTTGTGGGCATTATATTATAATTCTGAGAAACCTAGAAGCCTTGTAAGAGCTTTAATACAAAGTATGGGCCATGCTGCATCCTCTGAGAAACTACTATGAAGTACTAAAAAGGAATCAGGGTCAATCCTAGCCAAGTAGTGGCCGAGTGCAATGTCTTTCAATGTACTACCACCACCTCTCGATCCTTTGCCACATCCCAATAAGTTATCTGTATCAGCAAAATCTCCAACTACAAATAAAACCCATATTGAATGAGCGTGAAATGCAAACCTACCAATGCGTAAAAGCAAATTCAAAATTATCTTACCACTTGGTTTTCATCATACTCCAATTTAACTGGATTCCATAAATTTATTGATGATGATGTCTCATTGGTGTTAATCAATTCTTTAACATATTCAGACTCCTCTCTTCCAAAATTGGAAATCCCAAGTTGGCTTTGAATGCGATCGAAGTCCTCATCAGTAATACTCAATTCTTTCTCAGCTTCTTTGGCCTTTTCAAAACAAAGAGAGAGGGCCTCACCAGCATCAATAAACTTATCGTCTAGAGTTTCTTTATCAAGTTTGAGTATCTCTTCCTTTGATTCATTCTCTGTGTCAATTATCCCATTTGCAGCATCAGAAGCCTCTCCAATAATTGCTAGACAATAATCTTCCCTGAGATTGAAAAGTTTTTGAATACCTGATAGTAAAATGCACTCCTTCTCCTTGAAAGGTATAGATGGTAGAGAAGGAACAATATGGTGAGAACTCTCATCAGTTGGAGGGTTTGTATCTCCTTGGCTCTCCTCAATGATAGTCTCAGCTTTGAAGTGAGCAACATCCAAATTCTCAGCAATAGAAGCCTCAAAATTTGCATCTACAACCTCCTATGTTTCCTTTTCATCTGCCAGATCATCTAACATGCAAAAGCTAGCAGACTTTGTCCTTCCAACTGTTGCTCATCAGCTTTCACAGGATATTTGACAAGGGTGAAAACAATAAAAGCAGCAGATTTTGTCATCATCTTGCAGTTTTTGGAATGAGTGGAGCACAATATGTCTCTTGCATAAAACCTGTCCAGAGAGTGGGCACCACACTTCTTAGTAAACACTGACTTTTCATTTCCTGTTGACCCAATGGGAACATGGACATATTCATTTGTGCCAACTTCAATAGAAGGACCTGCAAGATTTTCAAACTCCAAAAAGTCCTCCAAAATATATTTTTTACAAGATTTCAAAACACTGTCAAGGTCCCAATCAGGATTAAAGACATTCTTCACAACTCCATAGAAAGAGAGATCCATTCCATTCTGAAGGATAAAATCAAGAAGCCTCTCTGATGGAGTGATATCAGTAAGCTCTGATACTCCAAGACCTCTCATTGCCGACTTTCACTTCCCTGGAGATGTGCTTGGCATTCTCACATTGGTGGCAGAGCATGGAGAAGAAACAGAATGCACAGGCTCATCACATGTTGAAGCCCTTGAGCCTTTTGAAAGCCTTCTTCTTTTACCAGTTCCTGGCAAAACCTTGGAGCCTAGAAAATCTGTGGGTTCAGACATGTTTCCAACTTGTGCTGATACGGCGCGATAAGACTCAAATGCTTGACACGGATGTTCCTCCTCACACCGTATCGGTGATTCAAACCAACAACTTTTACCAAAGGGCTGCAACCATAACGACGCGAGAAGAGAGAGCCAGAATCAGTGATCACGCGACCTCGGGCACTATCAGCTTAGGAGGCACGCCAAAGGAAGACTCTGGAGAACAAGAAAGCCCAAAACGACGCGAACAAATGAAAGCGCGGAAGACAAACACTCGCTCTCGCGCCGTATCAGGAGAAGAGATAGAGGTCCACAAAGAAACCGAAAAAAGCCGTACAGATTAGGGACACCCCCTTATGTAGGCGCACAATAATGCCACCTGGCACTATCCGTTGGGCTTCGAGACGTGGCACTAGCCGTTGGCCAACACGTGGCCGACAAACACGTGGCAAACACGTGGACCGGTCGTTAGTCGACACATAGCATATGCACGATATGTGGACACGTGGCACAATCAGTGTCAGACACGTGTCTGACATGTGCCATGATTCATGAGGGTATATAAGGGGTTATTTTGCCTACGTGTACACTTTACATTTCTCGAGCTCTTTCGCCTTGCTTGTTGATACGGTGCAATCCAAGTGTTGCGTTTGCTGCGTTTCTATTCTCTCGCATTGTATCAGTTATCGTCCTTACTTCAGAATGAGTGTGCTCTTTGCTGATTTCCTCACTTTGATGGTCTTCAGTCGGTGTGCCGATACGGAGCGAGGATGTCATTCCATAGTTTTCCTAACCTCCCTCTCGCACCATATCGGCCTTCTTGTCCTCTCCAATATGGAGCGAGGGCGTGCTTCCATAGTCTTCGTATTCTTCATATCGCGCCATATCGGCATTTTTCTTCTCGTCTCCGATACGACGCGATTGTGATGATTCATTTGGTTTCTTTGTCCCTTCTCGTGCCGTATTAGGCCTGTTGCATTTTGAGAAATTTGCTATATCACTTTTTCTCCTTCTGGTTCTTTTATTTTCTTCTCTGTATGGCAAGGACAAAGCAAACTGCAAGAAGAGTGTATGTGGATAGGAAGGACAGTGGGGGTAGAAGAAAGTTACAATTTGATGAATCTGAGGAGGAGCCCTCTTCAAATATTGCTAAAGCTGGGCCATCAGAGGCCCTAGAGCATTTTGCCACAGAAATCCCCCCTACACCAGGTGTTGGCCTAATATCTTCCATGGAGTTAAAGCATTTCAGTGCAGTGAATGTTTCTTCTCCTGAAGTTGAAGAAGCAAAGGGTGAGACTTGCCCTGTGAAGGATTCATCCCCTCTAATTGCACCTAAGCCTACATCTGCTGAAGCCACTGAACCTCCCAAGCCACAAAAGAGAAAGAGGAAGTCTCGGTTCTTCTATATGTAGAGGTGTTTCAGTGAGATTAGAAAAGCCCAGAGAGCTACACAGCATGTGATTCCAAAGGCTGCTTTCATAAGAGTCGTTAAAGAGATCTCTGATAGATTGTCTCAAGTGGCAACTGTCTCTGGTCTAAATAAGAAGTGGCAACTCTCAGCCATTCTTGCTCTACAAGAGGCCGCAGAGGATTTTTTTATTGATTTCATGAACGATGCTTACATTGCTGTTGCCCATGCTCATAGAATTACCCTTATGAATAAGGATTTCATCATCATCAGTAGAATCAGGTATAGGTTCGATAAAGTGCTGAGGCCCTTGCCTTCCAACGATCAAAAAGCCCTTGAAATCCTTAACATTCCCCCGAAATTGTCCAGGAAAGGGAAAAAGCTAAAGGTTGAGGATGTAACTCACCTTTACTCTACAAGGGGTGCCACCCAGCAGGAGTCTTTCTTGAGTGAAAAAAATCAGGAGGTGTTAGAAACTGAAGACGAAGTTTACAAGAGGAAAGCCGCATCACTTGCTCCCATCAACAACGAGAGGATGGGCAAAGTGTATGGGCAGATACTTGTGAATGTTTCTACGGAACCTGAGGAGGAATACCTTAGTATATCTCTCGAGGACAAGCCCATGTTGGAGAAAAGGGATGTCCAACTATCTGACTCCGTTGTTTTTTGTTGCATAAAGTAAGGCTTATATTTTTTGTTTTTTTTGCATAAGGTAAGGCTTATAGGTTCAAGTATATTTTAGATGTAATTTGTATTGAATAGATTTTGCTATTGACTGCAGGGCATTGGTCTCCTCTCTCACTCTCGATATCTGTAGAACCATATATATTGTTGATCCACTTCTCTCTGTGGAACTATTTGCAAGATCTGGGTCTAATATTTCACCATTCTTTCGTACTTTCGATAGTGTGACAAATTACCACATCTTTTTCCCTTATGTAGAAAGGTATTTTTCTTTTCTGTAGAGGAAAATTTATATTCATTTGCTTTCACCCTTGTGCTCACCTCTATTTTGAATTTGCAGAGGGCATTAGAGTCTCATCTATATTAATTGTCTTACTAGAGAAATTATCTTTATGAACTCTCTCAGCAGTGTTCATGGCCAAGCACGAATGTATGTTGAAAGAAAATTACTTGCTTTGATTTTATTTACAAAAAATATTTTGAACTTACAAAGCTTCCTTTTGCAGTGCTGGTAGACTTATTTCTACATTTTTGGATACTACATATGAGGATCTTGCTGATCCTCAAAAGCCTTATACGTTTCTTCTACAAGAAGTTCCATTGCAAAGCGATGCGCATTCTTGTGGATGGAGAGTTATATCAAATATTTGCAGAACAGTGGATTCAAAGTTGTTACAAATAGAAGGAGTGAATGTAAGTTAATTTCATTTGATGTTTGTGTAACCCTTATCATGATTTCTTTTCACTAACTTATAACATTTATTCTTACAGTGTAGAGACTATCCTGATTCATATGTTTGGTGGATAAGGGAGAGATGCATTGAGCTGATTCTGGACAAGGCAATCACACCATATGATCCTAACTCCCCTCTTCCTCCCAAAACTTCAATGGCCAAGGGCACAAGCAAGGGAAAGGGCAAGGGAAAGGGTAAGGGCAATGGCAATGGCAATGGCAAGGGCAAGGGCAAGGGCAAGGGCAAGGGCAAGGGCAAGGGCAAGGGCAAGGGCAAGGGCAAGGGCAAGGGCAAAGGCAATGGCAATGGGACCACTGCTGTAGAGTCTAAAAAAAAAGGAATGCCAATGCTTTCTCCTCTGAAATTTGATCCATCCCCTCTTAAACCCCAAGAAAAAAGACTACTTGTAAAGGTGAAATTCTTTCAACAATCAAAGAAAGGCCCTGTGAGAAATAACATCTTTGAAGAAATCGATAAAGAAGCCACAAAGCCAACAAAGGAGAACGCAGTAGATAAAGAATCAAAAGAGCAAACATAAGCATACACGAGCCTTATTATTTTGGCTTTGTACATTTATATGACATTTTTGTACCTCATTATGTAATGAATTTTTTCACTTATAAATCGAATGTAATATACATTTTATTTATATACATTCGAAAGGCAACTTGCTTCATGATAGCTTATGAGTTCCCACTAAAAAATATCTTAAGGACAGTCTATTACGATAAATTCCTGCAAAGTTTTCATTCTCAAGGCTCAAAACTCACAATTGTGGGAGACAAACAACTCGTACAAGAGAAAGAGCACTCGGCTCTTTTACCAATTGTTATACCATTCACTTTGAACTTATATCTAGGGGATGTATTGTCTAGCAATTCCAAGGTATCCCTCACATCTTTCAGACTCCAATTGGAAGTAACATTCACCTTCTTTACTTCTTCCTGCGGCAAAACGTGCACCGCAAGTTTATATGGTGTGCAATCTGTATCGGAATCCAAGGGAACCCAAATACCCAATCTTAGTTTGTATCTCCTGTAATCAAAGCCCAAAGCAAGAGTTTGGCGAGAGATACTGTAAGCCAAAGCCAAGGATTGAGGGCATGCACTGCACCTCAAGATATCACCCTTATGGTCGCACTCTCTAGATTTCCAAAGTGTCCCTATAATGTTGTCCAAATCCTCTTTCGAAAAGTTTCTACTTAGTCAGGATACCTTCATTCTTT
This sequence comes from Lygodium microphyllum, assembly GCF_053477565.2. NCBI lineage: Eukaryota > Viridiplantae > Streptophyta > Polypodiopsida > Schizaeales > Lygodiaceae > Lygodium > Lygodium microphyllum. Next base: position 29,805,312 of record NC_141160.1, on the reverse strand, counting down.
GCAAATTTGCTGTTTTGAAGCAAGCCACGAAGATATGGAGGGGTACAAACCATGATAAACTTATTCTTCTTGAGATCCTTCCAGTGACATGGACTTTTTAATATCCTGAGATATTTTGAATTTGAAACTCTGCACCGTTACCTTGTCAGGAATCTCCCAGTTTAGAGATGAAAGACTTGGCAATGGCAAATCTTCGATATTCCCATACCTATCTGCTTTAGAGGGAACCACATACTGTGCATAATATATAAAAACCTTGCATTCACTAAAAAAAGACACAGTTTGATCGGCATAAATAATGTCTGCCAATACCTTATGAATGGCATGGAAAGTCCCACTTAGGCTTTCCACAGGTTGCCATTCAATACTTGTTGACGGAAAGATATCTACAATGACGAACCGTTTGTTAGAACTTGCCAAAATGGAAAAGAATTATATACGTTATTCAACTAATAACTTACAATGTGTTTGTTGGGGAACACGTTCGTTTGGAGGCAAGTGCATATCCTTAGCCATGTAAACATGTTGCACCTTGACAAACCAGCCTTCAGGCATAATTTTGAAGGCAATGATACACCCCTTCCAGTGATGTTTTATATCATCTCATTTTCTTCTTTTCACCTTATGAGAGCCCTTGCAAGATGGCAGCATGGTAACCCAATCGTTTACAGTAAAGGTTTTGGGCTCCCAATTTCCATCTGCTCCTTGGCTATAGACTGTGCAAGAGTGTATTAAACGAGAAGGGCGCCTAGAGGAAGCCATGAAAAGAATGAAAGTGCAGAGAAAGAAGCTCAAAGAGGGGTGAATGAACTAAAAAGTAGCACCAAGAACACAAATGAGTATGTATTGGGCGCCAAAAACAATATTGAAAGATCTCCCGACTTTCAAAAAACTCATTATTAATTTCATCACATCTTTGTCACGTATTTTGTCAGATTTGTAAGTAAATAACATCTTTGGGACTCCAAAACATGTCAGACTTTAGGGGTTTTGGCTAAAAAAGAAGAGAGAATCATGAAATGGACTCCACTATCTCTAAAAAAGAGGAGACAAGAATACCATATTCTTGCACACGTGACGAACTCTCTTTGGCCCTTTCCTTAATCTCGTGATTAACAAAAGTGCATTTTTTAAAGCGTTTTTGGCCCTAATGGTTGTTATAAGAGTTGCAAGAATATAGATTGCTATTGTAAAAACAGTAGAAATACTGGTTGCTATTGTAGGAACAACAAAAATTTAGCTTGTTTTTGTAGGTATTGGAGGAATTTAGCTTGTTGTTGTAGGTACAAGAAGAATGCAAGCTATTGATGTAGGAAGTTTGGTTGCTCTTGCAGGAAGTCAAGATACTGTTGTAGGAATTCAAAGTCCTGTGGTAGAAATTGCTAAAATTTAGGTTCTTGCATATCATTCTAAAGCTTTCTTGATGTAGAAAACTATAGCATACTCTTGCTACAAGCATCCACTTCATACAACTTTAGGACTCTCATGCTCAAAAACCAATCAACATGAATAACATCAACCATTCTTATTGTACATGAACTGCATAAATATCCATTGTAGGTACTTGGATACTTCCAGATGCTCCAACTTCAATGATAGAGTGATCAAAGTTCTAAAGAACTTTAGAAATAGCATTTTGAATTGAAACATCAAAAACTTGATCATTCAGTGCATAGAGATCCTCAATAATAACATCTTGAAGCATGAGAAAATACAACTGCGTATGCAAATCAACAATTTCATTTTCCTTCTACAAAACAACTTCCTAAAGAGTACTAATGACTTTAAAACAATGAGAAACTTGGAAATCCATCACATCCCTTAATTGAGAAATCTTCTGCTTTAGTAATGCTTTCTTCTCTTGAAGCCGATTGATAATAGACAAAGCTTCAATTGCTGCAACATTAGCTATATTTCTCTCCTTTTCAAGCTCAATAGAAAATAATGAATCATCTCAGTTGGAGATTGAATCACAAAGTGTACCTCATGCAGAACTCCAAAAAAACTATACAAACTAACTGTATTCTGCAATTCTTCATATTCAACCAACTCTTGTAAATGAAATGTAGTGTCAATCTTATAATCTTGCTCTTCTTGCAAAGGAATTATAGTGCTAATCTTGCAATTCCACAATTCCTATATCAGAGCTGACTTATTCTTTAGATCAAGCCATGCAATGACTTGAAATATTATCTTATATATTGGAAACATAGGTATCCTAAACAAATACATCCAAAGATGGTGCATTTTTTTGTGCTACGAGTTGTGGCACTTCTTTAAGTTCTTGCAAAGTTCCTTCATTGAAACTCAACTTAGTAGCTACATTATCTTCCTTAACATCAATAAGAGAACCAAGAAAAGCATGCACAATGGAATCTTCATTTCAAAAATCATAATCCTCAAACTTATAATCCATAACAACATCATCTTCTTGAATATATAACTGATCTTCTTGATCACCAATATGATCATCTTCATTGTTCATAACTTTTGGATTGTTTTCTTTTTTATTAAAGCTAATTGGAGATTGACTATGGCAATTTGCAAAATACCAAAATATGGAAAATACCTTGAGATTATTGATGTAACGTGTGTGTGTTGATCCAATCTCCCATTGGCAAGTTGATATGTTGGGTTTGAGGCACTCTAGGATTCTTAGCTTCTCTGGCTCTTGTCCTCTCTCACTCCCTTTACCTCAATCTTTGGCAAGTCCATGGGTAAAGAGCACCAATCACCATCATCATCACTTGAACTTGAACCAAAATTTGAATCCAAAACATCTCCATATCTTTCCTTGAGCTTTTCAATTATTGTAACCAATCTCTCAATATGCTTATCACTTGAACAAGACCTAACTTTCTTGCCTTCATGATCATAATGCCATTCATAAGCATCATGAAGAATATTCTTAAGGGAATCCAACTTCTCCCATGCTTTGTCCATCTTCAAACTTGAACCCTTGTTTTCACTACTGATGAAAACCTCTTGTGAATACCATCAAAGTTATTGCATAAATCAAACATGCAGAAATGCTTGCATGATTTTCCTTCTTCACAAGACCCATGAACATGATAACAAGTCTTTGAAGTATGTTCAAACTCAAATCAAACTTTTTACCTCTTTTTCTTGTCCTTTGATTTACCCATTGCAATTAATCAGATTGAAATTCTAAACTTCAAAAGTGAAAATGGAACTTGAATGCTCTCTTGTTAATCCTCAATAAGCTTCTTGTAGAAAATAAAAGATAATGCTTTTACTTTCTCACTAGATTTAACCATACATGCATGTTCCATGTGTAAGCAATAGGTACTTTGATATGTAGAGTATATTTTCAACTTGCACTAAGCCATACATGCAAGTTCCATGTGTAAGCAACAAGTACTTTGATATGTAGAGCATATTTTCAACTTGCATTTCTCTTTAAAGAATTGATGCCTAGGCATTCAACACATCAATTGCAAAAGCATGTTGTTTCTTGGGATGCATAAGGGTTGTGGAGATGCCTATGTAGTGGGGTTTAGTGTGAAGTTTGGTTTTTGTTCTTCCAACATTACACACTAAGAGGTGGTGACGAAGTAAAGGGCATGGGATGAGAGTAGTTTATTTTCCATTTTAGAGAGGAGAGAAGAGCGATGATATTATCATCAATCATGATGTGATATTATGTATATTTGGCCTCTTATTTGTGAGCTGGTGGTTGTAGTCATAAGTATATGTATGCATTATGTGTGCACTAGTGTATAGAGGCCTATTACGTGTTTGTGGTGTCTGGTGAGTATGTATGATCAATCTTTACAATGTGTATATTATGAGCTACTTGTGGCACTTTTATGTAGTATGAATGCTCATATTTGTGTGAGGAACTAGTATGGATTGTGGAAATAAATGTAGATATGAATATGTATTTGTGGTTCTTATCATTTTTTTGTGTTCATGAATGTGTGTTTGTGCATATGAATGTGTTTATTTGTGCCTATGTGTGGCTTTAAGTGTGTACAGGGTCTAGAAGACCCTTATCTCAAAGCCAAAGAAAGAAAAGAGAAGGACATGCAAAAAGGAGTATGCTAGTTGGAGGTTCAAGGGAAAAAGAAGAGGGCCACTCTCAAGCCACATGCCCTAGACTATTTGCATATTTTTTGTAAATGGCTCTATTTCAAATCTTACCTTACAAAATGCCTAAAGTTTTGGATGGTGTTGTGACATTTGAAGCACATTTTGAGGTTTTGGCTATATTTAGCTCATTATTTCTAATTGCAGATGGAAATCAAAGCTACAATGGTGGACTAAATGTGAAATGAGTAGGCCTAGATGGTCATGGAACATGAGGAGTAGTTGTAGATCCATTAGTGATTGCAAGTTCAATGTAGGCTAGATTCTTTTAAGAATAGTTTGTGCTTCTTGGAGTTGTTTGTTTTGATGTGTTTGAATAGCAAATTGATGATTGCTTTGTTGGATACAACCAAATGGCTATTGCAGAGGAAGATAAATTGAAAACGATATTTATCATTGTCTTTAGTATCTTTGCATATCACGTGATGGCCTTTGGGTTATGCAATGCACCAGGTTATTGGCAACAAATAATTGATAAGACTTTTAATGATATCTCCCTAAAGGAGTTAAAAATCTTCATCGATGATCTGGGGGTAGTCATCACAAGGGAAAGACAACAAGGGAAAGACAATAGATTATTTTAAGGAAATGTTTTGAGCATTGCAGATAGTTCTACATTGCTCTTAATCCACAAAAGTGCATCTTTGGAGTTGCCTATGGGTTCTTACTGGACCATATGGTTAGCTTAGCTGATAATTAACCCTGAAAAGATAAAGATTATAGTTGCTACGAGTCGGCCATGCACTCCAAAAGAGGTACACGACTTTTTGTTATCAGTGGGATATTATCGGAGATTTATCAATGTGTTGGTAGAAAGAATATTGCCATTGATAAACTTGTTATCTTTTAATTATTTGTTTAATTGGAGAAAAGCTTGTCAAGTATCCTTTGAGGATGTGAAGGAACTAGTAAAAATGCCAATCCTAAAAGCGCCCAAAAGAGGTGAAGTCTTTTATATATTTACAGTAGAGCAACAATGCATAGTATTAGATGTTGTTTAGCCTAAATTTGGAAAGAGAAATGGTATCATCCAATTGCCTTTGCTAGCTATAAATTGGGGATATTTGAAGTCAACTATACTTATATGGATAAATTGTGCCTTGGAATAGTTTTTGCAACAAAGAAATTTAGGCACTATATTCTCTATGAGAAGGTGGTATTTTTTAGGAAGGCAGAAGGACTTAGGCAGTTGATGAGCAATTTGCAGCCACCTAACCGTTTAGCAAATTTGTTAATTACTTTTCAGGAGTTCGATTAAAAGATTAGGAGTAAGCCACTAAAGCTGCAGGGTATTGTGGAATGTCTTGTAGATTTCGAGGAGCCAAATAAAATATCGACTGAAGGAAGTGACTTTGTGGATTCCTGGTATGCAGCCATAATGCATTATCTATCTACAAGGGGATTTGGGACTACTCTATCAAAGTTTAAGAAACTCTATCAAAGTTTAAGAAGAGAAAGATTAAGCAGCAAGCACTAAGCTTTTCAATTATAGCAAGTGTCTTGTATCAAAAAGGTGTGGACAAGATTTATCACTGATGTGTAGTACCTGATGAGGTACCATTCATTCTTGAGGAATTCCATGATTCAACATGTGGGGGACATTTTGCTGGACGGATTACTGCCCAAAAAGCTCTTTGTGTTGGATATTGGTGGCCATCAATCTTCCAAGATGCTTTCAATTATGTTAAGCGATGTGATGTCTGCTAAAAACACTATGTCAGGGAGAATTATAAGCGGCCTCTAAACCCTATTTTAATTACGTTACCCTTCGAAAAAAGGGGTATCAAATTTTTTTGACCAATATACCCTTCATCAACTATGTGAAAGCATTATATTATTGTAGTGAAAGTCTACTTTACAAAGTGGTATGAAGCTCAAGCAACGATGAAGGATAACACTAAGGAGACGGCTAGTTTTATTATGGAGTAGATTGTTTGCCATTTTGGTCCACCTAAGGAGATAGTGTCTGATCGAGAGACACACCTCCTGAATAAGGTTATTATAACCTTGATGGAAGCTTTGAATATTAAACACAATAAAGACACCCATATAATCCACAAGAAAATGGTAAAATCAAGAATACGCATAAACAGCTTATAGAGATCTTATCCAAGATAGTGTCTGAAAGTAAGCAATATTGGGATAAGAAATTGTATGTGGTGGTTTGGGCTTAAATACAACATTCAAGAGAGCTACAAGCCACGCCTTGTCCAAGTTGGCATATGGGGAAGAGTGTGTTTTACCATTGGACATAGAGCTGTCCACTGTGCGTTTTGCTCTCAATCATTTGTTGGGTGAGGTAGAAGCATTGCATGAAAGATTTATTTCTCTTGGGCATCTTGATGAAATTTTATTGCATGCTTTATTACATCAAGAGGTAGGGAAGAAGAGAATGAAAGCACTTCATGACCTTTGGGCTAAGAAACATAAATTTGTGAAGGGTCAATTGGTGTTATACTATGATGCTCATCGTGAGCTATTTCTTAGTAAATTAGAACCCAAATGGAATGGGCCATATGAAATTGTATGTACAAGAAAGAATGGTTCTACAGCCCTTTTAGCACTCTTGCAGGGGGTAGAGTTTAAAAATAAAGTTAACCTTAATAAGCTGAAGCCTTACTATGGGTAAGGGCTAATGTTGGGATTGGTGCTTATGCAGGTTCTTCATGGTTTAACTTTAACTTGCAGTAGGTACGAATACAATTGGATGGGAGTAATCATTCCTTATCTTGAGCATCCGTATTTAGAGCAATGTTACCACCAAGGTCGAGTGATCTGGTGGAGTAAAGGTTATCAGCTTATTGAGTGGCAGGATGCATCTTTCACGTGGGATATTAAGGTTTACTACCACTGAAAGGTGAGAAGGATCGAAGCTTGCACACGAGAGAGACAAGAAATGGGAACTCCAATAGTCACAATGTGTGACCGAGCCTTCCTTTATTCAAACTGCCACTAAAAGAATAAAGAATAAAGTGACAGTGACGGGCACCCGCCACCTGTAGTGTGCAGTGGTGGTGAATATCAGTGTAGTAATACACGGGTGGCTAGGCAGAGGCGCCTTTACCCCCAACAACCTCCCACTTAAAGGTGAATCTGCCCTAGTGAGGAGTGAAAAGAAAAAGAAAAAAGATAGTACAACATGTACACATGTACAACAGGATGAGGAAAGACGTCATCTCATCCCATGCCCATCAACCTCTTGAGGAAGGCAAAGCGCTCCGTAGAGAGGCTTTTTTGAGCAGATCTACAGGATTTTGGTTAGTCGAGATCTTGACAAGGTCAATAGACTTGTCCTCAATGACCCCATATGAAGTGATACCTCACCTCAATGGAAGGCCGGATTCTTGGCTAACTGAATAGCACTCATAGAATCCGAATGCAGTGTAGGGATATCATCAATACCAATGTCAGCAACCAAATGACCCAACCAAATGGCCTCCTTGCAAGCCTCAGTGGGCTGCAACATACTCGGCCTCTGTAGTAGAAAGGGCTGTGCATTTCTGCATCATGGACATCCAAGAAACAGCACCTCCAACATAGGTGAATACATAGCTAGAAGTGGACTTCCTACTTTTTGCATGTCCTGCATAATCAGAGTCAGTGTACCCCATGACTCCTGTATCCTGGCTGCCATAGCATATGCACATATCTGTAGTGCCCTTCAGGTACCTCATGATACCCTTCACTGCATCCCAATGCTTCTTGCTAGGTGTAGCCATATAGCGTGCCACAACACCAAGTACAAAGGCAATATTTGGACAAGTGGCTATCATGGCATACATAAGACTGCCCATTGCGAATGCATAGGGAATCTTGGCCATCTCGGCCCTCTGCTCATCTATCTGTGGACAATCAGCCTGTGATACCTTCACATAAGAAGGCAATGGACAGCCAATAGGCTTTACATCCTGCATGCGGAAGTGCTCAAGGACTTTATGAATGTACTCCCTCTGTGACAAGTAGAGGAGTCCCTGATGCCTGTCATGTCTAATGCACACACCAAGTATGTGAGAGGCCTATCCCAGAGCTTTCATCTCAAAGCTCTTCTTGAGCTGAGCCTTAAGAGCATCTATCCCTACTATCAGCATATCATCCACATAGAGTACCAAAATCAATAAAGAACCATCACGGGCTTTCTTCTTGTAAAGACACGAATCCATAGCACTCCTACTGTAGCCCTGTGATTGCATAAAGGCATCAAACTTATGATACCACTCCCTAGGTTCCTGCTTCAAGCCATAAAGAATTTTCTTCAATTTGCACACTAGGTGCTCCCTGCCAAGTTCTGCAAAGCGCTTAGGCTGCTCCATATAAATCTCATCATGCAAGTCCCCATGTAAGAAAGCCGTCTTGGCATCCATCTGGTATAAATCCAAGTCAAGTTGAGCAACCAAAGACAAGTCTAAGCGCAAGGTGGTCATCTTAACCACAGGAGAAAAGACCTCATCAAAGTCCACACCATGCTCCTGCTTAAAACCCTTTGCTACCAATCTAGCCTTGCATGCCGGTTTGGGGTGACCAGGGGTACTTTTCAGCTTGTACACCCACTTGCATGGCAAAGCCTTCTTGCCCTTAGGCAAGGAAACCAAATCCCAAGTCTCATTCTTATGCAAGGAGTCTATCTCAGACTGCATAGCCCTCTCCTAGGAGTGACTATCACCCCTGCGCATAGCCTCATCATAAGTGAAAGGCTCTCCTGCATCCGTAACCAAGACATAAGGCATTGAGGGCTGAAATCTATCAGGTGGACATCTGTCTTTAGCAAAATGTTTCACGGCAGGCTCTACTACCTACCCAGTTGCCTATCCAACACCCTGACTATGAGCATCTGCTGCAATTGTAGGCTGTCCAACTGGCTGTGTAGGAGCTCTCGGCTCCTCCTAAAATATGACCCTGCAGATCTCAACAACTCTCTCAGACTGCCTATGCATCTTATCTTCATGGAAGACTACATCATGACTGCGGATGACTGTCCACACTTGCGGATCCCAAAGACAGTAACCCATCTCGCCTGCATCCCCATAACCAAGGAAAATGCATTTGACACTCTTAGGATCCAGCTTACTTCTCTTGTCCATGGGCACATGGAAAAATGCCTCACATCCAAAGACACGGAGATGCGCATAAGAGGGAGGTTTTCCAGTCCATACCTCCTCTGCAACCTGGAAATCCAAACCACTAGAAGGTGATCTATTTATGATATGCACAACTATACTAACTGGCTCAGCCCAAAAGCTCTATGGTAGGCCTACATGGCTAAGCATAGTGCATACACACTCCTGGATGGTTCTATTCATCCACTTAGCCAAACCATTCAGGGGAGGTGTAGGGGGCGGTCAACTGATGCTTAATACCCCTCTCATCACATAACTACTCAAAAGCACATGAGATATACTCACCCCCATTATCCTTAGGCATTTTAGCCTATACCCAGACTGGTTCTTAACCAATGCAAGCCATCTCTGAAACACAGCCAAGACATCGGATTCTAGCTTAATGGGATAAGCCCAAAATTTTCATGAAAAATCATCTATGAAAGTAACAAAATACTTTGCACCACCTATAGACTGACAAGGCATGGGCCCACAGACATCCGAATGTACCAATGCCAAGGGCTCACTCATGCGTGACCTACCAGACTTCTTATGCGTAGACCTAGTCTACCTACCATAAAGACAATGCTCACATGAATCAAAACATGCATAATCAAGGGGCGGTAAGTACTGCAAACCATAAAGCATTTCCATTCCCTTCAAAGACATATGGCTCAAACATGTATGCCAAAGAGATACATGTGGGATAGAACCCACAAAAAAAACATGATCAAGGGAAGAAGCGGATACAATCAAGGGATAGAGGCTGCCAGCCTTGGCACCTCTCGCAATCACAAGTCTGCCATGAGTGATCTTCCATGCAGAGTCTCCAAAAGATACATGATAACCTGCGTCATCAAGCTGTCCAACTGACATGAGACTGTGTATCAAAGCAAGTACATGACGTACATCCTGCATAACAAAACTGTTGCCCAGAAGGAAACTGCAGCAACCTAATATCACCAACGCCTACAATATCAAGAGACCTGTCATCACCCAAGTGCACAGAACCCGAAACAGTACGGTATGAATGAAACCACTCTCAGCAAGGTGTCACATGAAAGGACGCACCTGAGTCCAAGAGCCAACACTGTGCATACATAGAATGTATCTCTGTCATCTGCAAAGCACTAGAAGATGTTGCAAGGATATAATCATCATCAACATCCTCAGGCTGCATCACATTGATCTCTTCAATTTTAACACTGGACTTTGCAAGCACTATGTTGCAATCAGAAGACTTATCCTACACTTTTTCTTTCCCCTTATCTTGCACCTTTCATTGCACAGTTCATGGCATTGTGGCCTAATATGGCCCTTTTTCCCACAATGGTGACAAGTAACATCTACATTCCTGCCACGGGATTTGCTACGTGACTTCCCACAAGACTTGGACCAAGATTTCTGAGAATCCCGTCCACTGCCACTGCCACTGCCATGCTTTCCATATTCATCATTCCTACCTCTAACTGTCATAGCATGGGACATAGGAGAGGCATTCAAATTCTTACGGTTAACCTCTTCCTGTAGAAGAGTACTCTCAACATCAGATAATTTCAAGGTAGCAGTAGAGGCACATAATGCAGTGTAGAATACATCCCATGACTCATTAAGAGTACCAAGTAAGAAAAGAGGAGTGATATCCTCTGCAAAAGTGATGTCCTGCGAAGTCAAGTTCTTGAGTATAGCATGGAACTGGCTCAAGTGAGCAGACATAGTCACATTCTCCTTCATGTGCAGATCCATAAGCTGCTTCAGCCAATACATCTGACTCGCTAGACTTTTCTTGTCATAGAGATTCTTGATTTTATCCCACAACTGCCATACACTCTGTTCTTCCTCAAATACATTGTAATGAACATGTTCTGTGAGAGATAATATAATGGTGGACTTGCATAACTCATCAATCTCAAGCCATTCCTCATCTGGCATAGTTGCAGGCGGCTGCCCGCTCAACCTCAATGGTTTGATCTGCGATTTTTGCACCAACACCTGCCAAATTTGGCTCTTCCAATAAGAGTAATTCGTACCATCACGCTTAGTGATGTTGAAAATATCATGATCAGTGGACGAACTCACAATGCAGGCTGGAAGACTGTAGACAATTTAAAAACTGCTTGTTGTTTACTGCAGAAAATGACAAAAAAATCACCAAAATCGAGAGAAAATGGCGAGAAAAGTGTAACTAAAGCTGTTGCCCACCAAGTACTAGAGTGAAAGTACATCATTTCAAAATGTTTCAGCATGAAAAATCCATGTCAGTCCGGAGTTATATGCTTGCTATAATAAATGACAGCAGGGTACTGTGAGAGTCAATTGCTGACCAAATCACTACACCAAGTCAATAAACGACAGCCAAGACATGACCCGCTATAAACGGGCATAAATCAGCACCAAACAATCATCAAGACACTGAGCAAACACCCAAACATGTCACCAAAGCATTTGTCAGTGTGAGTAAACATACCCCCTGGACAGTAGGGCAAAGTATACATAACACTGGCAAGACTTGACACCAGTAAGTGTATGATCACAAGAGTGTAAATCCCAAGCTCAGGTCAAAAGGAACTCCAAGATATCAGTGCATGAACCATGCAACATTTAAGTATAAGAGATCCCAAAGTCTCAAGTATCTGCAAATTGCTCAAATAGCATAAACCTTCTGCTCAATGTCGGTCAAGCATACAAGATGCTTCCACTGGCACAAAAGGCGGATAAACGAGCTCAACAGCTCAATCAAACCAAATCAAAGTACCAAAGACAGGTAACCAAGACAATGCCTCAATAACATCCTAAGAGCATGACGGCTGCAAAGCAACTGTAGGTAGCATCCATGAGCAAGACATGTATCCCAATAAAGATCTCTGACAACCAAAATGACATCCAATACAAAATTTCGGAATAGCAAATGAGAATCCAAGCCAAGTATTCAGAGAGCACTAAAGCTCAACGAGTACGTGGTACACTGTGCCAAGACAAATGCATCAAGCTGTAGGTGTTGGGTAAGCATGTACCGAAAGAGCATATAACTGTCAAAGCACTGACCACTGTCAAGCATAGACCGATGTCAATAAATGCGGGCTGAAATAAGATCAAGCTTCGAAAAGCATCCGGATCCAATGACAAGCTCAAAGTCATCCCTCAATGATCAATACATCATAGCATAACCCAAGACATACACCCGGAACCAATAGACATATGTCAAAGCATGAAAGATAGCTTCAGCCCAAGAGTATTCACCATGCATTTACTGTTATAAACTATGTATTTCTAGTCCCACAATCAAGCCAAAATCATAGCATTACATGTAGCTTCAATCCCCCAATCAATCGGGATGCAATAGGCATCAAACCGATTATGTAGTCATGCCCAAACAAGCATAGGCATAAACTGTGAATGTAGCACTAGCATCAAATGTCTCTAGACTATTTATAATCATCATGAAACATTTTTTTCAACCACCAAACCAATCCCTAATCTCAAAGGATCAATGCTAAGTATCAATACATGTGCAAAAAGCCTGAAATGGAGCCCAAACAAGTGCTTAATGCCAAGCTCGAGCTGGAGCTGAAGTAACTAGTGTGTGGCTAAATGAAAGCTGTCCAAAATCAGGCATAGATCAGCATCATGATGCTGCTACTCCTACTGGTCCACATGGTAGGTCTAGAGAGATTGGAGGGCTCAAACATGAGCCAAAGAGGCCTTGGAACAAGCCTCTAGCAACCCACAACCCAGTGGAAAAGAGATATGAAGATTGGAAGCTTCAATGGTGGCTGCCTTGTTTACCTAGACATGTGGACTGAAATAAATCTTTGAAATAATTAATCAATACCTCAATGTCAATGCCCTGTTGGTGCGTCAATAGGCCAGGAAGAAGCTCGGGAAGCCGGGGAGTGACGGGAGCTAAAGAGAATGAGCTATGGCTGCCAGGAAGGAGACCCAATGCGAGTGCGGAGTTGATGGAAAGTTGAGAATGCCGCGAGACAAGCTCAAGAGTCGGGAAGCCGAGCTCTGATACCAGTTGAAAGGTGAGAAGGATCAAAGCTTGCATGCGAGAGCTATGGCGGGAGAGCAGGAGCAAGAAAGAGAGAGACAAGAAATGGGAACTCCAACAGTCACAATGTGTGACTGGGCCTTCCTTTATTCAAACTGTCACTAAAAGAATAAAGAATAAAGTGATGGTGATGGGTGCCCGCCACCTATAGTGTGTAGTGGCGGTGACTGTCAGTATAGTAATACACGGGCAGCTAGACGGAGGTGCCTTTACCCCCAACAACCACCATTGCCAAAGGATTCTTATGAATATTCATATCGATTTTAGCAAGGAAGGAGAGATTGTACCTATCATACATCCTCTATCTTAGCTTGACTTTGATTATCATAAGTACAAGTGAGCTAATTGGTATGGCATAGCCTGTCACTAAAGATTGGGTCTATACTTTGTATTTTGATAGAGCTTCCAGAGGGCTTGCTAAACATGCAAGCATTGGTGTGGTTATTAAAGTTCCCCGACATAGGGTTGCTATGAAAATGGGAGTATATTTAGAATACTCTTTTACTAATAATATGGCAGAATACAAGGCCTTGATTATGGGTCTAAATGTAGCCCAATGTGGTGGTATCCACAGGTTATTGGTAAAAGGTGACTTGCAGTTAGTGATCAACTAGTTGAATGGGACCTATAGTGTGTGGGATCCCATCCTATGAATGTACCATCGTGCAGCCTTGGATATTTTGTGTATTTTTGAGATGGTGACTTGTGAGCTAATTCCTTGATAGTGGAATTGCTTTGTGGATTCCCTAGCCAATTATGCTTTTGTTGAAGATATCTTTTTCAATTGTGGTCTGAGAGAGCTCTTACAATTACCTCTAACATTAGCCCAGAACTAATTTGGGGTCTTCTTGTTGACACATCCTATTTTGGCTGCCCATGGCTAGTTTGGGTCATGAGTTAGGTAGCAATTGAGCAACTTCCTACTCTATCATGGATGCATAGGTTTGTTTATCATCATATTCATAAGACACCCCTTGCTATTTATGCAGGGGGTTAGCCTACAACGTAATGCATTTAGTGTAGAGCTTGAGGAGCCCTTATCCTTGGTCAGATCTATGCTTCAGTAGAGTTATGTCAAGAACCAAGGGCTTGTTTTAGCAGTATGTTTTTTAATGGTCATTTTGTGAATTATTTCATTAGACTAAGAGGGCCAATCATTCCATAGTAAAATGTCACATTTTGTTAGGCCAAGAGGGCTAGTGTCTGTTTAGTGTGGATGTAGTTAACTGGTTTTGTTTTAGTGTTGTACTATATAGATTTAGTAGAACCTAGAGGGAGCCTCTTGCTGCGCGGAAGCTTCTTGTGGCCAAGTCCAGGTAACATTATTCCTTTATGAGTACTTTCCTTTTTATGCTATATGTGTTTATGTACTTGGGGGAATTAATCTTTTGTTGGGGACCGGCAATCAAGGCACAAAGTCCTAGGGTTAGGTTAGATATATCTGGGGGATGTTTGAGTAGTTATCTACCTTCATTGTCAAGCATTCTAAGACCTATTTTTAGAAGGTAGTCCTAGTGACCTTGTTTTGCTAGCCTGCTAGATAGTTGTTCTAGGAAATCCTACTAGTGGGAATAAGTTAGGGAAGCCTGCCAAAATAAAAAGAAGAGATAAGCATGAATATATCAGAAATATAACAATACAAGGGTGTGTAAAGGGATTCTAACCCCCCAAAATAGAAAAGAAAAGAAAGAAAAATCTTAAGAGTAGTTGACTATCGCATTGTGAAGGCTTGGTAGGTTCCTAAGGATGAGTCTAATGTCTTGTTCTCCTAGGTATTAACCTCAGCACAAGAAGAAAGTGAAAAAGTGGAAAAGCGCAAGTTGGGTCACCTAAAAGAGGTGGTCCAAGAGGGAATCGAACGCAATGGAAGAGGCATGATGGAGAACAACTAAAAGCAAAAGGGCGGCCTCTAAAATCAAGTTAAAGGCAAAAGTACATTTTTAAATGCAAGGCGCCTCTAAAACTGTTGTAAAAGAGCACTAGGCTCCCTCTTGTACAAATTGTAAAAGGTAGGTAGGCATAGGTAAGAAAGAAGCCAAATAAAAGGCACATAGAAGGAAATGGAAGAAGGACCTTGCCACAATGGCCGGTTATGTAAAAAGGGGATAAGGGGATGACCGCCCAAAAGGGATTTAGGGTTTTATATATAAAGTTGAAAAGTGCATGAAGAGCTCATTCTTGGGCGTGTGGCAAAAGTTGACTCTTCTTCTTCTCTCCTCCTCTTCTCTTGCTGCTTGCTTGTGAGTGCTTGAGGAAGGGAGTGTGAGTGAGTGAGGGAGTGAGTGCTTGAGGATGAGGGATCTTGGAGGTGAAGCCCTCCATTATCTCCTCTCTTGTTCTTCTCTTCTTTTTCTCTTCTCTTCTCTTCTCTCGTCTCACACGTGGCTATGGAGGATGGAGCTTGGAGGAAGAGGCTTGAGGATGCTTGAGCTTGCATCATGAATCGTGGAGCTACCAGAGTGCTTGAGAGAGGAAGAAACTCATTTGGATATCAAGATAAGCTCACTACACCCTAGTAGGATCAAAGGTGTGTCGGCTAGGTGAGAGATAGCCATATGTACTCGCTTTAAATGCTTGAAACAATAAGTGGTTCCGTGGGTTTTGGTGGTTGAGCTTGCCTCTACATTTTGGTTCCATTGTCGAGCTTAGTGGTGGACTCAAGCTATTTGAGTGCTTCTGCATCACAAATTGAGCATTGAAGTAAGGGTTTCATCCTTGAACCAGAGCTTGAGTCAGATAGGAGATTTTGGGTTTTAATCCATGCTACAAGTAAGTATTTTTTATTTTTTATTATTAGTTGAGTGGGAGAAATAATTTTAGTATTTTTCTTTTGATTTTTGTTGCGTTTAGAGTAGGTTAGGATCAAGAAATCAGAGTGGAAAGCTTAGGGTTTGTTGTTGTAAAATAGGCCCAAATAGGGCATGAATAGGGAAAAAATGGAAAAAATGAGAGCTTAGATGTGTTGGAATCGCAAGGGGGGTGATTGGGAGATTAAGGTTGTTGCCCAGCAAGGGTTTAAGACCCCAGGAAGCAAGGGAAAGCCTCGTTTACAGTCTTAGCTTTGAGAGAGAGAGAGAGAGAGAGAGAGAGAGAGAGAGAGAGAGAGAGAGAGAGAGAGAGAGAGAGAGAGCTTGCAGGCCACAAGCTTACATTGGATCAATCGAAGCGTGCCGAAGTTTTCTACTAGATTTAGGTATATGAGACCCTTGTTGTCAGAGAGAGAACTAGGGAGAGATAAAGAGGAGAGAGAAGACTACAAAAGAGAGAGAAAGACTGCAGGAAGAGAGAGAAGAAGAGTAACGAGGAGAGAGAAAGACTAGATTTAGAGAGAGAAAGATAGGAAAGAAGGGGAAGCCATAGAAGCTGTGAGCAAGAAGGGAGAGAAAGATTGTAATTGTATTAATGTGTCAAAAAGATGTGTAAAATTATATGTCCTCTCCTTTTATACCAATGTCAGTGTGACATGGCATAATATCAATATTATTTACACTAATTCCTTATTCTCAGCTTCTTACAATCCATCCCCACTCAAAAATGAAGTTTTTGTCCTCAAAAACAAATATCGGACTTATTGTTGGTATAGCCAAGTAGTGGGTTGCAGAGTACTACTCTGTACAGCATTACAAGTGGTAAAAGAAAAGATTACCTAATATTCAATAGCAGTACTAATCTATACAGAGGGTCAAAATCAGCCTGTAGCCACCCGGATCAAAAGGGAAAGTGGTATCGTTGCCATGCATTGGATCAACTTTCATAAGATCAAAGTCAAGTACAGTTGGAAGCATGATCATCATGATGGTATTCACTAACTTTTCCATTAGCCTCTCAGGCATCACCATGCTCTGTATAACTGAAGCATAGGAGGCTAAAGTCACCATTGCATGATGATCATCCAAATCCACATGCTGTCCATGATCTGATTTCTTGAACTGAGCTTCTTGTTGTGGACTCATACCAAAATGGTCTTCAACAAGGTCTTCTCCATCATTTGCATCATAATATTCAAATACCAAGAGTATTTTGGCAGTCTTTGCCCTGCATGTGGCTTGATGATTACAAGATAGTGGCTTAGCACATCGATAGCATAAGCCCGCAGCATGCAGTTCCCGTATCGTATCACTAGTAAGGTGTCTAACGCATTTAGCCTTAGATAGCAATTTACACACCTGCTCATCACCATTGGTAAACTCAACAATAGTTCTGACATGCTGCTCATAGTCATCTTGCTGCTCATGTACAACAGATAGCTGTCCATGCTCATGACCATAATACTCATGCTGTCCATACTGCATATGATGATAATAGCCCTGCTGTGTATTAGGGTTTTGAGCAAGAAATGACTGATCAGAGTTCCTCTGTGGATGAAGATGATTGTCAACAAGTGTCCGATGAAGCCTTCAAAGTCTTTGATCAATGAGCTGAAGGTTTGGAGCAAACTGAGCAGAGAGAGAAAGAGCAGGAAACTCAGCGCAAATTTCGACGCAAATTTCGGGCTGTTGTCTGGTTGGTAATCTGCAGCATGCATCAACTATGGTACTCCTCCTAAAGCTCATGCAACAAAGATCCTTTGCCCCATGCTTTGATAGTGAGAAATGTTCAGCAGAGAGAGGTATTTGGGAATTTCTTGACAGCCACCATGGAAGCTTCAGCCAAAAGCTTGAAGGAGAGAGAAGAGAAGCTCTCTTTTGAAAAGTAACTGTAGTTTACCTCTAACTAAGTCCGGTTAACCATCCTTTACCCTAGTTACCTCCATTTTTGCATGAAATTTGATGACGTCCAGCCATTTAAGCCATTATCCGCCATATCTGACCTTGGATATCTCCAGATGTAGTCTCTTACTAACTGTAGATGTCTTGCAGCACTCCACTAGTCACTGTCTTGTACCTTTTTTAAAAAAAATTGATTTTGAAATAGGAAAATGGGACTAAAAATGGAAGAAAAGAATGGATCAAAGACTCAAGCTCTGATACCACTTGTCAGAGAGAGAACTAGGGAGAGAGAAAGAGGAGAGAGAAGACTGCAAAAGAGAGAGAAAGACTGCAGGAAGAGAGAGAAGAATAGTGACGAGGAGAGAGAAAGACTAGATTTAGAGAGAGAAAGACAGGAAAGAAGGGGAAGCCATAGAAACTGTGAGCAAGAAGGGAGAGAAAGATTGTAATTGTATTAATGTGTCAAAAAGATGTGTAAAATTACATGTCCTCTCCTTTTATACCAATGTTAGTGTGACATGGCATAATATCAATATTATTTACACTAATTCCTTATTCTCAGCTTCTTACACTTGTTCTACACCTACATTTGATTTCTAGAAGATCTTGTAGGCTATTGTAGCTTGAGTAAGGAGATTTTTGTCAAATTGTAGTCGACACATGTTTCAGCTAGTAGAATCGGACAAGCTTCACAGTGTCTAATTCCCAGAATCGAACATCCGATTCTACAAAATTGGATACTTGGATCGAAGGCATTGTTCGATTTTGAAAATTAGACTACTAAAATCGAACCATGCCATGCTATCACTCAGACCATCATGTCTTGACCAATTTCAAGAATCAAACGAACTCACTACTCAGCTGATCCTGTCTGATCCCCAAAATTGGACACATCCAAATCGGACCAGCCACCCTGTCTGATCGGACACACCCTATCTGATTTTGATCATTGGACACCACCTATCTGATTTTGACAATCGGATATACCTAAATTGGACCACTAGACTAAATCAGGCAACTAGTAAATCAGACGTCCGATTTCTAGAATCAAACCCTACACAATTGGACACACTTGGACTGACAAATTTGGGAACCTTACACATCTCGGACGATGTAGAGTGCAACCCACACCAGGAGAATCCAACGAGCACCTTAGAAGTAGTTCCAAACCTAGAAATCGTATTCTAACGGTCGGAAACAATGCTAATGCACTTATAGCATATTCGACATACTTAAAACCGTAGGCTAACCAACATACCCCAAACTGACCCTGAAAAAATTGAATGACATGGTGGAGACCCTAGCAAGTAGCGAGAAAGGCCAGGAATTGAGCTTAGAGCCCCATCAGGCCACAAACACAAGTGGGAGTATGGAAGCTGAATAGTCATATTGTCTTTGCACTCATACTACTTTTCAACACTTGAAGTACACTTAATAAAAACTGAATGTGTGATTGCGCATAGTGCACAGAAAAAGTACACACATACACACAGAGTGACTATCAATTAGAATTGCAAGTAATTAACAAGGAACTCACTCAAACACAATAACTTGAAGAAACCCATCGGTAGGAGAAGACCCCAAGACTTAGCTAGGTGATTGAAATCCCAAGTGTAGGACCCAACTAAAAATGCAACAGAGAAGTCAAGCACATCAAGAATAAACTCCATCAGAGAAGTGGATCTACCCAAACAAATCAATATCATTGACAACTTGGTGGAGCACGAGATTGCCGACATGGTGGAGACAAGCACTAACCACGAATGAGACGAGGAGCTCAACCTAGGTGGTCTCCTAATAGAATTCTAGCACGGCTAGTCTCCAATTAAGATCTACAAGCCTAGATAGACCACCACAATAGGACTTCTTAGGATGTCATAGTAGATCTAGGAGAGAGGAGACTAGCATGAGAGGCCTTGCAAAGCCTAGTGACCCACAATTAGGAGTAGCAAGCTAGGAGCTTGTTGTGGCAGAACATGGAGGTGCGTGAAATTCAATGGGTGCTAGTGCTAGCAAACCGGAATAGGATAGGCCCTGATGTCGAGAGAGAAAGAGCATAGAACTCCACTCTTTCATAATTCAGCGTTCGAGGAGATTTTGATTTGCCTCACAAAACTTTTCCCAACAGAAGCATTCGTCTAACACACGACTTAGGTTTCCTGTCCTCTCAGTGTTGGTCAAAGTTTATTAATCAATTGCCATGCATTCTAGGAGATACCAGACATGGCATGCTTAAGGTGTTTGACAATTGTGCACAACCATTTTATGATTTAAAAAACCAGCCATGTGAGGTGCGGAAAAATATCCTTTCATGAATTTTAACTAAGCGTTACATGTTGCGCTACTTTAGGGACTAGCACCGGAACTTTCGTGCTACTAGTCGCCTATATTTAATTGTGGAACGATCCCTAAATGCTATGCACAAAGAGGGAAATCAGAATTTGTATATTTTCAGCAATTAGATCGTCGCACAAACTTCCTCCCTCCCCTCACCGTTTAGGTGTTGCTGCGTTGCATAGGTGTAAATGGTTGTCTTGTGTCTTTTTTGTATGTAAAAACCAATGAACACGTACTATAACACAAATGACTAGGCCAAACTGAGACTTGACCTCATGCTTTAACCTCGCCAAACATTCACGTACATAAATCTTATTTTTCCATTTTTTTAAGCACAAAAATTCCAATTTCCTCTATTTTTCACTATTTTTTTCTATTTATTATTCATAAAAAATAGGTATTTTCTGATTTATTTGTGTTGGCTTATTATTCTGACTGAGACTTAACATTTTCTCTGAGTTTATTCCATTTCTACCCCTTTTTCCCAACTCAAAATTGAAAAAACTACTCATTTCCATTGAAAAAATGACATTTTGCGGGTTTTAGAAAATTAATAACGGCTCTAAATCATTACGGGTTTTATATTTTTGTAGTTACAGCCCTCAAACATGATGCAAACAAGATTCAAACAAACATTCATTGCATATGAACAACATTTGGACTATGAAACAACAAAAACAAGTAAACTTCTTCATAAAATTGAAGCATACCGCGTGTCTTGCGTGTTGCGGGTTTTTTAATAATTATTCCGGGCAGCCCACGGAGACCAGCAACCATTCTTTAGTGCTAAACCTCTTTCCTCAACCTCCTCTTCATCTTGAAGCAATCCGATCACAGCCGGACAAACATCCTTTAGCCCCTCTTCTTCTTGATTTCTTACACATGAATTGCCTCTATGTAGGAGAGAGAGGGAGGAGAGAGAAATACTAAAAACCAATTTCTTCAATTCTCCACCATATTTTCCAAGATTGGAGCCATCATATTTCTCTTAGGGAGTAGATCAGCAATCTCCCCTTCTCTCTCTTCATCCCCCATTCTCCAGGAAGCATCAATCATGTATTTGAGGGGGCGCAAAAAGAAAATTTGCACCCCCCCTGTCGTATGTAGAAAACGTTTTTTCCTCCTTCATTATTAGCTTAAGCTTTAAACCTTTAAGAAAAATAGTTCTAGCTTGTTGGTTTCACACTACTACAAGTGGTTTTTCCGGTTTTGAGGGGCCAAACGATGTCGGAATTGAGATCCATCTAGACAGGTGGTTTCGTGGCATCGAAATTTACTAAGGTGAGCCCCGTCACCCTCTTTTTGACTTTCAGATCTAGTAGCCGCTTCACAATGTCAAGAATCGCGTGGTGGAGGGACTTGCTCAAGATGCTGTGCCGAACACACACAGAATGCACAAGGAGAAGCTCACTCAAGAGACAAGAAGAGAGATGGAGGCCAAAACGTTTTCTTGCTGGTTTCTTCTTCTTCTTCCACACACTTTACAATGTACACAAAGTATAGATAAGATACAACATAAAGGAAAGTGGCCTACTAAGTCAAACAATGTATAACCGACTACACTAGTTGACTGGCGCTATAACTATGCCAGCTGTAAATAGGTGCAACAACCTGAATATAATAAATAATGAGTCAGTGGCCATGTGTGAGTCATAATGACCACCGACATGCTAAGTGTAGACGTGTGGACCCATCTAACCAGGCGGTCCATCATCAATGTCCGCATGTGTTGAGCTTGTCATCTCAACACTCCCCCTCAAGCTCAACTGCATCTCTGCGACTCCAAGTAAGCTTCGAAACTTTTGAAGCTTCTCTGTACCCAATGCCTTCATGAAGATGTCAGTTATCTGATTCTGTGTGTTGACATACACCAAGTCAATCTCACCTACTAGTACCTTCTCTCTCACAAAGTGGTAGTGTACCTCAATATGTTTTGTCATGGCATAGAACACAGGGTTCCTAGCCAACTGTATACTGCTCATGTTGTCACAATAAATGACAACTGGACCTTCCACCTGTACGTCCAAATCAGCCATTAACTTTTGTAGCCATACTACCTCACATGCGGCAACAGCAGCACCTCTATACTCGGCCTCTGTACTCGACAAAGCAACTGTAGATTGCTTTTTGCTGCTCCAAGCAACTGTTGCACTACCAAGAGAGAACATGTATCCGCTGCTAGATCTTCTATCAGACATACTACCAACCCAATCTGCATTTGTGTATCCAAACACCTGTATATCTGTACCTGCCTAATAGAAAAGTCTATAATGTAATGTGGACTTCACATATCTCAATATGCGTCTGACTGCATCCAAATGTGGCTTTCTAGGTACTTGCATAAACTGGCTCACAAGACCAACAACATAGCTCAAGTCTGGCCTTGTAATGGTCACATAGATCAAACTCCCCACTATCCTCCTGAACATAGTAGGGTCTTCTATCTCATCCCCAACATCAGCACTCAACTTTACATTCTGCTCCAATGGAATTGAAAGTGGTTTGCATGCTGTCATACCATACTTGGACAATATATCCAAGCCATACTGTCTTTGGGACAGCGATATACCATCATCACATCTGATCACTTCAATGCCAAGGAAGTACCTTAGCTCACCTAAATCCTTTATCTCAAACTTCTTCTTCAAAAAATCCTTGACTTCAGCAATCCCACTATCACTATCACCTGTAATAATCAAGTCATCCACATAGATGTCTATGATGACCAAACGTGCATCTTCCTTTCTCACATAAAGTGAGTGATCAGCATCAGAAACATAAAAGCCAATATTGACAAGATACTCTCTGATCTTGTCAGACCATGGTCTAGGTACTTGCTTGAGCCCATAAAGCGCCTTCTTCAACCTGGACACATACGTGGGATGCTCTAAATCTTCATAATCTGCTGGCTGATCCATATACACTTCTTCCTGCAAATCACCATGCAAAAAGGCATTCTTCACATCCATTTGCTGCAATCTCCAACCTTTGGCTGCTGCCAAAGCAATCACACATCTGACAGTTGCCATCCTAGCAACTGGACTGAAGCTTTCATCATAATCTATGCCATATGTCTGGGCATAGCCTTTTGCAACCAGCCTAGCTTTGTACCTACTAATAGAACCATATGCATTGTGCTTAATCTTATAAACCCACTTACATCCAATAGCTTTCTTGCCTTTCGGCAATGATACTAGATCCCAAGTCTTATTGGCCTCTAATGCAGCCATCTCCTCATCCATTGCTGCATCCCAATGAGCATGACCAACAGCCTCCTCAAAACATGTGGGCTCAACATCCTCAACTAGTTTCACCATATAAGCATAATGGTGAGCTGCATAACCTTCAAAACCAAATCTTTTAACAGGGTATCTCACCCTGCTAGACCTGCGTACCACTGGATCACTCAATGGAGTCTTTGCATTGACGCATGCTCTCTGCACTCCTGGAGTCCTCACTGAAGGAATGCCAAGCTCATCATCCAAGGTCTCTGAGCCACTAGGGTCTCCAATCAAGAACTGCATCAATGCCATCTGACACTTTATTTTTTCCTTTGTCTTTACCTGTAGTGCTACTAGATGCACCTGAAGATGTGGAGCTACTCCTTAGTCTCCCAGACCAAGGACTACCAGATGATGTCTCTGGTCCACTAAGAGTCTGTGATTCTTGCTTTTCAGCCTACACATGAGTGTCATGATCATCATCATCATCCAATGCATCACCACTAGATGCATACCAACTGCTCATTTCATCAAAGATGACATCCCTGCTCACTCTGAACTTACATGTGACATGGTTATAACAGCAATACCCTTTCTGCTCTAAATAGTATCCAATAAAGAAACACTTTTAAGCCTTTGGATCCAGTTTCTTCCGCAACTCATCTAGCACATGAACATACGCAATGCAGCCAAACACTTTCAAGTACGATACATCAGGCTTCTTGCCAGTAAAGCATTCTTTAGGAGTCATACCATGAACTGCAACTGTGGGAGTTCTGTTCATAATATAAACAATAGTATGAACAGTCTCAGACCAAAAATGCTTAGGCATATTCTTTTCAGCCATCAAGGCACATGCAACTTCTGCAATATGCCTATTTTTCCTTTCTGCAATCCCATTTTGCTGTGGAGTATACCTGCATGTGAACTGTCTCTTTATCCCATGAGACCTCAGAAAATCACTGAACTCATTCGAGAGGTACTCTCCCCCTCCATTTGACCTCAAGCACTTTACTTTCAAGCCTATTTCTCTTTCAACTGCAGCCTTGAAAGTTCTAAAGTGCTCAAAAGCTTCACTCTTTTCCTTCATAAAATATACCCACAGCTTTCTAGAACAATCATCAATGAATGTGACAAAGTATGAACTGCCTCCAAGAGATACATTTTGTGTAGGCCCCCAAATGTCTGTATGCACAACATCAAGGATATTTCTGCTTACATCTCTGTCATGTGAAAAGGGTTGTCTTGCCTGCTTACCAAATTGACATGCTTCGCATACCTTATGAAATTCTGCAACTCTAAATGTAGGCAAACCTGTAACCAACCCTTTGGACTGCATTAATTTCAGTCTTTTTACATTTGCATGTCCAATGCGTTTGTGCCAAATTTCAATGTGTGCAACAAAACCTTTTCCTTTAGCATACATAGCAGCATTCACAGTAGGAATTCTAGCATCCAGAGTAAACATATGTCCAACTCTACTTCCCTTTGCAACTAACCTGTACTTGTCATTGAAGTCTTCTTCAAAGCAGCCCTTTGCATTAAATCTGACTTGCAGCCCTTGCTCTACCATTTGACCTGACTGATACCAAGTTCTTTTGAATAGATGGCATATGTAATACATCTGAAAGACTCTTTGTCTTACCATCATGCAAGGACAAGGGAACTTTTCCAATGTGTAAAATTGGGTGGCATGAATCATCACCCGTCTGCACATAACCTGCATTTTGCAAATCCTGCATCTCTCCAAACCATTCTGCATGACTGGTCATATGATTGAATGCACCTGAATCAACATACCAAACATCATCATGTGTTCCCTTTCCTGTAACATCATTCAGCATATGCTGCATAATGAACAGACGTTCATTTTTGTCTTCATTCTATCGTGAAGATGATGCATAGTTTCATTGCTGCAACTTACCACTGCGGATATCATCTTTCTTAGCATAACATTGGGCTGCAATATGACCTGTTTTGCCATAGTAGTGACACACAATATCAGAGTTGTTAGAACCTCTATTCTGCTATCCACCTCTTTCTCTAAAGCTCCCCCTGCCTCTAAAGTTACCACGACCTCTTGAAACCTACATATCTCCAAATTGCTGATTCAATCTGTTTTGCTGGTTGTCACTACCACGTCCTGTACCATGACCTCTTGAACTTGCCACGTCCCCTTCCTGAACTGGAGTAGAAAGCTTGGACCTGTTCACCACTTCTTTCAGATGTCTCACTTTGCATGTTGATCTCTTCAGTGATCATAAGGGAGACCAACTCATCGAAATCTGGGAATGGCTTTCTAACATATACGGAAGTTACAAAAGACTTCCAAGCTTTTTCATTGTTAAGTCCACCCAAGGTAGACGACACCAAATCATCATCATTGGGCATTGCATCAATCGCTGCCAAGGCATCTGCAATGCTCCTTACCTTCAATGCATACTCATTGATAGACATCTTATCTTTCTTCAATGTATTCAACTCTTGCTTGAGTTGAATCTGTCGTGCCTTTGTATTTACAGAAAACACACTTTCAAGTATGGTCCAAGCTGCATATGAATTCTCTGCATTTCTAATATGTCCCAGCATATATTGTCAATTACTGCAGACAGCCAATACATGACCTTCTTGTCTTTTGCATTCCATTCCTTCCGTGCTTTTGTCTCTTTTGCAGGTTGGAGGATCACTCACCTCCGGCTCCTTTTCTTCACCTGAAACAAACTCGTAGAGGCCTTTTCCAATGAGGAAGTTCGTGACACGAAACTTCCATGATGGGTAGTTGTTCTTGTCGAACTTCTCAATGATGGGGCTTCCACTGTTTTCTACCATTATCACAAAATTAATACCAAACAGCAAGCAAATCTTCTGCAACCCTCGACCTGTAGTACATAGCAATACACCAGACAGCCTTTTTCATTGTCTACTCAACAATATATGCAATCTACAACCAGATTGTAGATAAACCTTATGTTTACTTGCTGATAAACACCTTTGAACTTACAGATTTGAAATCTGTAACCTGTGCACCCACTTTCAGTCAATAAAGTCGAAGTCACAGTGTACCCTGAAACTATTGTCTGCAACCTTGCGGCTCTAAAATGGGGCCTGAAACGGCCTCAGATGCCCAAAAAAACTGCGGGAAAGCCCTAAAGGGCCCATTTGCAGAATACACAGCACTCTTCGCGCACACCAAATCTCACTGCAATCTGAGATTTTTGCTCGACCCTGGTTCCGGTGCCTCCACAGGCACTATCCAAGAGAGAAAGTGGAAGAATGGGAGAGCTTCTTACCCGTGGCTTGCTTGCTCAAACCTTGCTTCTTCTCCTTCGCTTCAGCCTTCGAAATCAGCCTCTCTCAGTGGCGTGGCTCTGATACCATGTCAAGAATCGCATGGTGGAGGGACTTGCTCAAGATGTTGTGCCGAACACACACAGAATGCACAAGGAGAAGCTTACTCAAGAGACAATAAGAGAGATGGAGGCCAAAACATTTTCTTACTGGTACTAAGTCAAATAATGCATAACCGACTACACTAGTCGACTGATGCTATAACTATGCCAGCTGTAAATAGGTGTAACAACCTAAATATAATAAGTAATGAGTCAGTGGCCATGTGTGAGTCATAATGACCACCGACGTGCTAAGTGTAGATGTGTGGACCCATCTAACCAGGCGATCCATCATCAATGTCCGCATGTGTTGAGCTTGTCATCTCAACATACAACCCCAAACCTTACGGGGATTAAATGGGGGATCAAATGACCTCGGAATTGAGATCTGAGACTTGCGTTGGATTCCTGATGTCGTTTTCCATGTAGGAAAACTCCAGCTAGGCCATCCACCACCGTTTGATTTTCTATGAAATTTAGCATTAGCGCTTTAGGGACTTGCCGCTTAAAATCATATTGATTGTCACCGTCGCCTTCGACGAAGTCTATTTTTTCCCTGAAAATCATAATTTTTGGCTATCTTTAAGCACTTCTCAGCATCAAAAATCATCTGTCATTGGCAACCACCACGGGATAGGGCAACTCAGCCCGTCGAATCCTACGAAGAGATCTGCACATAAACAACAAAAAGGAGCATCAAGCTGATACAAAAAATACACAACACAACACATCACAGCTCATACCCTACCTCCTAACAAAACCAAGGCATGAAATCCACGAAGAGTAGGCCCAGCATTATTTGATAGAAGGCTCGAAGCTAGTCACTAACCAACTACTGCAACATAGCCAAGCTAAAAAGAAATATCAAAAAGGTCGCCCTAAATGGTGGTCTGAACTACCTACCTAACTAAGGACAACTCAACCAGGAGCTTCTACTAGGCGAGAACTCCTATAGCCTGATGAAGAAATAGTTTCTTTTAGCACATTTCTCTTTTAGCATCTTATTTTCTATACTCGAGCGTGTAAAAAGAAGGAAGGTGAGCGTAGTGACCCAAGGAGAATAGGGCATCGGCCTCAGGTCCTGTCTCGGAACCCAAGAACCTACCAAGCCCTCGCGAGGCGACACTTAATCTTTTTCTAACGCTCACTTTTATTTTCGTTCCAACCTTCTTTTATTTTATTATTATTATTTTTTAATGGCAAGATGTCACCCTAAGGAAGGCAAGGCATCGGCCGCGGGTCTGGCCCCGGGTCTAACTCGTCCCTAGGAACCTACCAGGCCTTTGCAAGGCGATAAACAAAAGCTCAAGGATTTTTCTTTCTTTTCTTTTTGATTTTTATAGGGGTAAAATCCCTTTTTACACACCTCCGTATATATATACTTTCTTTGAGATATTCAGGGTTTTCTTCTTTCTATCATCATCATTTTAGTAGGCTTCTCTAATTGCCTCACAACTAGGAGGAACTCCTAGAATGGCCGCCTAGCAGGTCAGCAGAACAGGGTCACTAGAACTCCCATCTAAAATAGGTCTTTCAGTGTGCGTGACAATGCCTTGTAGGAGGCAATGACTACTCAGACCTCCCCTAGATATGTAGAACTTAAACCTGGGACTTCATGCCTTAAGTGCCAGTCCCCAACAAACAAAAGAAAGTAACCCTCACCTGCACATATATCATTAATTGCTTAAGGAAAAAACTCGAAAAGGGGATGAAACCACTTGGAATGGCCACAAAAAGCTCCTTTGCAGCAACGCCTCCCTCCAGAGACTTCGTCAACCTGTATGGTGCAATTACTAAAACAACAAAGCATTAAACGTACCTGCACCAAATAGAGATAGGGCCCTCTTGGCCTAAAGAAATAGCACATTTCACTGCAAACTAACTGGCCCTCTTGGCCTAAAGATATAGATTATTAAAATCTGAAAACAACTGGCCCTCTTGGCTTAAAGAAATCAGACATTAACTACTTAAAGCTCCTGGCCCTCTTGGTCTAATGGAATCAAACAAAATAGCTCATAGAGATCCCTCATTGGAAGAAGGTAGATATACGCAAATACGCTTCATTCCAAGGGGAAAAATAGGGCTCTCAGCCTTAAACTAAATGCATCAAATTATGGCCTATACCTCTTGCATATGTAGCAAGAGGTGTACGCATAACATGTCTTCTGATCAACCTATGGGTCCAAGATAATAGTGGTAGATGGGTCTCGGCTACTCTTTGCATTACCCATAACAACCATTTCCTGCCATATAATGCGTGGTCTAATAACATCCCCCACAAGCAACCAGGTCCTGTCTTATTATCAATAGCAACATCCGGACTAGGACCACAGTTGAAAAAGAGGTCCTCTTCATAAGCAAAATTAGCTAAGGAATCCGCAAACTAATTCCAATAACGTGGAATGAGCTGAAGAGATATGCTCTCAAATTCATCAAGTAGGGTTATAGCAGTTCGATGATACATACAAAGGAGAGGATTCCAGACTGTATATGTCCCATTGAGTTGATTTAAGATCAGTTGTTGGGAATCCCCTTTTATTAACAACCACCTAATACCTCCTTTCTTAGCAATATTCAATCCCATAATCAGAGCTTTATCCTCAGCCATGTTGTTAGTAAATCCTACCCCAAGATAAGTAGCTAATTTCATTGTAACTCTACGTCTGGGATCTCAGATAACTACTCCAACACTTCCTTTCCTATTAGGGCTCCTGGACGCTCCATCAAAGTATAATGTATACGTCCATAATGGGTTTACACAGCTAGCCATCAAGAACTCCCCTATTCGTAATTGTGATAGGTCAAAGTTTAACATATTTAGAGGATGAACTGACGGCTCCATCGCACCTTCTTCATTAAACTCAATAGGGATGCTTGTCAAGATTTGTAAATAGTGATGGCAGAAAACTTTAATTTCTCACACAAAGGTACCGTCTTCTTGCTCAATCACTTTATATCCCTTGCTCCACCAGATAATCCTCCCTTGATGATATCTTTTCTCGAGATATGGATGCTCCAAATAAGGAATTAACTGCCCCATCAACCAATTTAAGCTCTCCTACAGGTCTCCAATCAGCCCCAGCATCATGGACCTGCAATGCATTTTTCCACGTTAGCATACTTAGAAATAATAAGGTTTAATCTTATTAAGATTAACCTTATTCTTAAATTCCACTCCTTGTAGATCAACTAATAGAACTGTGGACTTATTTTTACCTATTCGAACTATCTTGTAAGGGCCATCCCATCAAGGTTCCAACTTTCCTAGAAATAGCTCCCTACATGCATCGTAATATAGAACTAACTGCCCCTTTTTAAAAGTATATTTCTTCACTTTCATATCATGTAACCGTTTTATCCGATGTTTAGCTACCTCCTGGTGCAACAAACTCTACAATTTGAGCTCGTCCAAGTGGGCTATAGTCGTAAACCGCTCAAATAGGGCATCTTTATCACCCAAAGAATGATTGATTGCGAATCTAATGGTCAGCAACTCAATTTCTAAGGGCAATACACACTCCTCCCCATAAACTAATTTGAATGGGGTGTGGCCAATGGGCTAGTTTAAATGTCATATTATACGCCCAAACCGCCACATATAATTTTGTATCCCAATCCCGCTTCTTTTCAGAGACTATCTTAGATAGGATACCCACAAGCTACTTATTGGTACTTTCGACTTGTCCATTTGCTTGCGGATTATAGGGGGTTGTCTTGTTATGCTTGATTTTCCAAGCTTTAGCCAGGCTTCTAATTACCTTGTTTAAAAAATGGATTCCACGGTCCGATACTATTTCTTTTGGTGGACCAAAACGGCAGATGATTTGCTCAAGTAGGAAATTGGCAGTCTCTTTTCATTGTCCTGGCTCGTCGCCCATGCTTTAGACCACTTTTTAAAGTAATCAGTTGCTACTATAATGTACCTCTTTTGAGTAGTAGATGACAGGGTGATAGGACCCACAAAGTCAATGCCCCACTTCTCAAATGGAAGGATAGCCATGATAGGCGTAAGTGGACGCTTCCTATTTTCTCAACTATCATGTCTTTGACATGTATCACATCTCTTGACGTACTCAAAGGAATCTTGGAAGATGGATGGCCACCAATATCCAGCTCTTAAAGCCTTCTATGCCATTAACCACCTAGCGAAGTGCCCTCCACACACAGAGTCATGGCACTCTTCTAAGATGAAAGGAACCTCATCAGGCATCACACATCGGTGATAGATATCATCTGCGATCAAGGAAAATTTTAATGCTTGTTGTTTAATCTTCCTCTTCTCCAATTTTGATAAAGTAGCTCTAGTCTCTCCCATAGAAAGATAGTGCGCTATAGCAGCATACCAGGAGGGAATAGATGCCATATCAATCTTGAACAAAGTCTCCATGTCACTTCCTTCAACTACGACCTCTTTTGGCTCTTGGAAATCCACAAGACACTCTACAATGCCTTGAAGCTTCGGCGGCTTGCTCTTAATCTCATAATCAAATTCTTACAAAGTGATTAACCACTTTGCTAAACGGTCAGGTGGCTGTAACTTATTCAACAACAATCAAATCCCTTCCGCATTCGTATAAAAAACCACCCTCTCATAAAGAATGTAGTGTCTGAATTTTTTGGACACAAATACCATCGCAAGGCACAACTTCTCCATATAGGTGTAGTTAATTTCCGATATGCCCAACTTCCGACTAGTAAAAGCTATCGGATGGTTCCACTTTTCCTCCCAAATTTGAGCTAAACAGTAGTTGATACTATACATGGTTGCTGCTGAAAATACATAAAATACTTCGCTCCTTTTTGGTGCTTTTAAAATAGGTGCTTTAGCAAGCTTCTGCTTCACATCATCAAAAGACACTTTGCAAGCAACACTCCATGTAAACTGATAGTTAAAGGACAATAGGTTTGTCAGCAGCAACGTTCTTTTTGCCAAGGCATTGATAAACCTCCAATAATACCCTACTGATGACAGAAAGCTATGCACTTCCTTTGGAGTACGTGGCGGACTCATGGCGACTATGACCTTGATCTTTTCAGGATCAGTCACAATCCCTACGGAGCTAACCACATGGCCTAACAAGAGCCCATAAGGGACTCCGAAGATGCACTTCGGTGGGTTAAGAGCTATGCAAAATTGTGTGCAACGCTCAAAACACTTCCACAAAATGATCAACTATCTATCCCTTATGGTGGCTGCCCCCAGATTTTCAATGAATACTTTCAGCTCCTCTGGGGAGATGTCACCAAAGGTCTTGTCGGCTATTCTTTGCCATGAACTAGGTGCATTACACAACCCAAATGCCATCACATGGTACGCAAAGGTACCAAAGATTGTAATAAACGTCGTTTTTAGCTTTTCTTGCTCAACGATCGCCATTTGGTTATACCCTACAAAGCAGTCCATAAACGAATAGATTTCCCTACTCGCTAGTTGATCCAAAATTTGGTCAATAAACGGCAATGGGTAGTAATCTTTAACAGTCTGCTTATTCAACTCTCTAAAGTCTACACAAAGACGGATTTGATTATTCTTCTTCTTCCTGATCACAACTGGTGAGCACCATTCAGTATGCTGAATAAGGAAGATCAAACCCGCTTTCCGCAACTTCTGTACTTCCTCGTACAACCCTTCTCTTAATTCAAAAGGCACATGCCTTACTTTTTGACGTACAGGGCGGGTACCTTCCTTTACAGAAATAGTATGCATAGCTAGACTAGGAGGAATATCCCGAAGTTTGTCATAGCTCCAAGAAAAGATATCGCAGAACTCTCGAATTAGGGACACACAATCCTCTCTTTCTTCTGAATTGAGCATAGACCCTAATTTACTTGGCTGCGAATCATTTAGCATACCAAGATCTAGCTCAATAACATCTGCATCTCTTATTTGATCATGAGGCTCTATCGGCTCATTCAAGGTTATCTGATAAATATCCTCTGTAGTGGACCCTTCCTTAGATCCATCACTCGATGACGTCTCACTACCAGATGGATCATCTACTGTTTCTAGTTCAGTGGAGGATAGTGGAGCTCTCTCACTCTGAGGAGACTTAGGGTAAGCATCCACTATTACACGATGGGCACCTCGACCTAGAATCACTCGATCAATGGGTATATTGACTTGACAGTCTGTCCATAGAATCCATGGCCTGCCTAGCAAAACTCGATAGCTAGGACGTCCTGCAAACCTTACACCCTAAAGTCCAGATAGCATTCCACTCTCGCAACTATAATGTGGACCTTAGTAATACAACATTCTGGTTGTCTTAGACTATCATTAGCCATCCTAAGAAGTGTAGAGCCATCTTTTTGGATCTCTAGACTTAACCTCTCCATCAAGTCTGAACTTATGATATTGACGGAGGATCCAGTGTCCATGATAGCATGCTCCACTAATATTCCATCCACATATGTTGGAACCCTAGGGCAATGCTTTTCAGCATGATCGAACCAATCTTCCCCCCTTCTAGCTATGCCCAAAGGTTCTACTATATACCCTATATGCAGGATTTTCTTGAATTCGTTGCATACTCCTGGAGAAAGTTTAATCAATTGCAGGATTTTCTTGAATTCCTTGCATACTCCTAGAGAAAGTTTAATCAATTGCAGGAGATTCACGTCTGGTTTGACTTCACAAAGGAAACTTGCTAGATCAAAGTCATGGTAATTAGCCAAAGTTGTCTTCTCGCACCAAACCATTCTCTCCTTTGGTCTTTCAATCGGCTTTGGTGCCTCTTTTTTAGCCTTTACCTTCTTTCTTGGCAATCCTTTATCCTCCTTGGGATCGACTTTACTACCAATAGGTCTTAACGGTCCACCTTCCTTATCAGGGTTCAAGACTCACTTTTCCCTAGCATCTTGCTTAGGGCTTCCCTCGACAGGTTTTACAATTCCTTTGTCCCCCTCTTTAATCTTTTGACCTCTTGTTATGGCTTGTAGATTAGAAATTTCAGCATCATTGACACGTACAATCTCAATAAGGCTGACTCCACTGCCATGAGGTAACTCCTCTACAATAGCCTTTCCTCTTTGCAGTGTTTGCCTTGGTCCATCCTCTTGAGGGAGATTATTCCCTTGTGCGCGATGGTTAGCTGGACCTGGTTGTTTACTCTCTTCTTGGAGAGAACTGATCTTACTCCAACAGGTAGCAGCTAAGTGGCCAGACTTCCTGCAAATATCACATTTGACATTCGGGCAATTCCTAGGGAAATGTTGGCCCCCACACCACTTACAGCTAAATCTTGAGGGGCCACCCTCTTCAGGGCGTCAGCTCCCTATCAAATTCTCTTGCTTCTTAAGAAAATTGACATCCACAGCTATTTTTCGATATTGTTCAGAGATCATATCAGTGTAGTGCTTCATCATATCCTTAACTTCACCAAGGACATTAGAAGCAGTCAACTCATAGCCGTCATCGTCAGTCTGTTGTCCCATGGAACTAACTTCTTGATTAGGAATTAGCCGCTGACCAACTGGGACAACATTAGGATTCATTGTTTGGTTTCCACCACTATTTAATGAGGCCGCCTGACTAGCCATAGGCATAGCCATGCTAGGAGGAGCTGGTCCAATTTATCCTTACTGCATAAGCTGCTTGCAAGCGCGACTCTACTCCTTCTGCTTGGGTAATGGCAGTGTCAATATCGGCCAAAGAAATAAGACTCAGCTATACTTGGATATTAAAATCCAATCCATGTAGGAAATATTGCAATTGTGTAGCCGCTAGAATGGAAATATAAGCGTTAAGTTTGCGAAGAACTTGCTTTAGTTTCTTGGCATATGCCTGGACATTCTCATTTGGCTCTTGGCATGTTACGTTCAGAACACGCAACGAATATTATCCACCCTTCTCAGGGGAAAACTCCCTACGGAAAGCCGTAAAGAATTTGGCACTGCTAGTTATGGTTCCGGCTTTTAGACCGTGATACCACACTACTGCTCTTCCTTTTAATGTCATGTTGAAGAACATCATTAGGTGTCTTTCGTCTTGGATTCGATAGTTGAACATGAGAGTTTGAAACTCCTTAATGTGGAGTTCTCCATCTTCTTCTGCTAACCCATGGAAAATGGGCAACGGTGCTCCTAATGCCTATTGAGATATCGAGCTCCACTCGTGATATGCCAGGGTGACCGTTGTGCATTTATGTCACCGACTTGTCAATTGCTGATGCGGTTGGTACACCGCCCATGAATAATAGCTAGATGACAGCTATCCTTATCTACTCTAGTTCGTGGCTCAGTTAGTATGCCACCTTAGTTAGTTGAGTTTGGTTTGAGACCCATATATAGGGTTCTTCTATTTCTTTGTATGAGAGTTCTTTTTGGCTTACACAACTAAGAAGAGGAAAACTGTTTTCAGCCTCCACCTTTGTGTGTATTCCCCCATTGTACAAGCAAGAAAGCTACAAGTGAGACTCCTTCCTTCTCTCCCATAATCTTGACATGGTATCAGAGCCTTGTTCATGGTAAGGAGCTCAAGAAACCAAGCCAAGCTCGCGGTGTTCTGGTAAGAGGAGCAGTGTTGCTTTCATTTTCTGTTTTGGGAGCAGATCTCTGCAGGTAGCACAGCCGGAAATTGCAAGAGTGCATTGTCTCAGGTTGAGACGCCCTTCGCGGTGAAGCAAGAGGGCAGTATATGCTGCGGGGCCTGTTTTGGAGGCGAAAGTTTTCTGCACGCACTCAGGAAAAGGCCCAGTTTTATGCTGTGCGACCACTGTTCTACAGGTCGGTAAAAAGTTACTGTAGAAATTGCATCGTATGCTTGTGTGCAGAGACATTGGGAGTTACAGAATCATCCTTGTTGCCTGTTGATGCAAAATCGTCACTAGGAAGTGACTGTGTGGTCAAATACCACTTTCGTCAGTTTTGCAGATTAGCCCTTGTGAGGCTGAAGTTGTGTTCTTTGCAGTGACAGAACTTTTGCAGTGTTCTATAATGGCGTCTGATTCTCTCTCACAGATTGTCACTGAAAAGCTTGACAAGAACAACTTCCAAGCATGGAAGTTCAGAATGATGAATTTCCTTATGGAAAAAGGATATTGGGAATTCGTTGCAGGAAATGAAGAAGAACCAGTTCTTCCTGATGTTCCCAATCAACAGCAAATGCAGGCATTTAAAGCGTGGCATGAGAGAGCCAGGAAAGTTATGTACTGGCTGTCTATCAGTATTTCAGACTCTATGATTGTGCATATTCAGGATGCAAGTATGCCAAAGGAGGCATGGGATACTTTGTCAAAAATGTATAGCACAAATACTCAAGCCAGGAAAATGCAGCTCAAGCAAGAGTTGCATAATGTGCAAAGAGAAAATATGAGCATCAATGACGACCACATGAAGGTGAAGAAGATTGCAGATGCACTTGCTTCCATTGGGTCGCTAGTGGAAGATGATGATTTAGTTTCTGTGACCTTGAATGGTCTAAGAAAGGATTATGCACAGTTTCGAACATCCATTTCCATCCGTGAAAGATTTCCTGATTTTGAGGAGTTGATTACTCTTCTAATTTCTGAGGAGCAGAGAAATGGTGGTGCATCTTCTTCAGGAGGAACTTCAAAAGAAGCTGTCTTCTACTCAAATGCTGGAAGAGGTAGAGGCAGAGGTAGAGGAGGCTGATCTGGAGGCCGTGGTAGAAATCAGAATATGCAGCATGTTAGAAGTCAAGCTCCCCGTGTAGTGTGTGACTGTCTTTATGTACTACCGACATGACAGCTAGTGTACAGCTGTCTCCTGCTTGTGACTACATTAAATAAGTTGGTTAGCTAGTTGGTGACCTGACTATGGTTAGTCTGTCTAGTCAGCGGGTCACTTACTCTATGTTACTCTTGTATGTGTGTTTTGACTCTATGATGGAATAATGAGAAGAAGAGTGTGGAACCTGAATGGTTCAGTTCGTGCTCAATCCTGTCTCTCTCTCCTCTTCTAACGTGGTATCAAAGCAGGACTTGGTGGATCTCTGAGAGCTGGAGAAAGTGAAGATCTACTTCCAGGAAGTGAAGACTTTTTTTTCCTGTGTGCAGACAGGCTGCCATTGTGGACTGCAGATAGGCATTTGTTCATTACACACTCCAGGGTCAAGATCAGAGCTTGTGGCTTCTTGAGAGCCTTGAGGAGGCTGTTTAGAGTGCATTTGGGTGTGGCATCAACATCACCATCATCATCTCCATCAGCTAGAACAGAAAATAGAGGTCTGCAATTAGCGTGATTGCGCCTGGTTGGGCTGAAGGCCTGCACTGTCTATTGCAATCAATGGTCACCATAAATGGGTCATGAGAAGCATGTATGTCTACTGTAAAAGGTCTTTGTGAAGTACATGGAGTAACTACTTGTGGTTGAGCTCTGATATGAGCTGAAATAGAGTGGGCAGAACTGTGTAAAGTGTTTGCACTGCTGTATACACAGCATACATGGAGTCTACAACACTTTGAAGAGCATTGGAAGCTCTAGAGTATGCCCAGAAGCACCTGTGAAGTATAGGTACATGCTGGAGACTACATGTACTTGTCTTGATCAATTGCAAGATGAATTTGGTGGCTGAAATACACAGATCTGAAGCTTCTTTTGTGGCTGAAAACTATCTTGGATTGTGGGCAGCAAGCATTTTTGCTTTCTACTGAAGCACAGAGTGACAGATGCAAACATCTGAAAGACATATATGCTGTCATATGCATGTTAGAATTGTCTTGGGTTGAGAGGAGCATCAAATGCCACTGAATACTGGAAGTTTGCAGCTGAAGTAAAAGAAGTTTTGTCTTCTTGGGGTGAATATAAATTGCAGACATTTTGTTTGACTTACTTGTTAGATGTAGACAGGGTATTGTCACTATATAGTCATGTACTGACGGTGACATACTGAAGCAAATGTATGGTCTGATTTAAGGACTTTGTTGAGCTAGTTGAAGCGCGTTATGCTGGTTTATTGACTGCAATCTTTACATAAACTGTTGGCATTGGCACTTGTTAAAAATACACTGGCTGATGTCTCTATGCTTATGTCTGAAGTGGCATATGTATCAGCAGTCAACTAAGTAGTTTTGGAACATGCATTACATGTATCCAGGTGGAGTTTGACTTTGGAAAGGCTGCTGTAATTGCAGTTTACAGGTTTGGACTGCATGCTTTTGGACCCTGGCAGTGGATCTGCAGGAGTTAAATCTGAACCGAACATCAGGCACATGTATTGGCAGTTGTCTTTATGAGTTGGATAAACCGATTGTGACTTTGTTTGGGCTGATATTTGACTGAAATTTACTGGTTTTTTCTGCAATTAATTGCAGAAAATTGTCATAAACAGTTCCGGGCTGAAGTTGAACTGTTAAGAAGATCTTGGTTTGCAGGTAGCCAGGCAAGGTCTGCAACATGGCAAATGCTGATAGAACTGATAATGTAACCCAGATTGTGGGAGAAAAGCTTGATAGCAACAATTATGCAATATGGAAGTTCCGCATGGAGAACTTTCTGATAGGCAAAGGATACTGGGACTTAGTGACAGGTGTTGAGACTGAACCTGAAGTTCCAGATAGGAATCCTACAGCTGATCAAAGACGAGCGCATCGAGCTTGGACGGAAAGAGCTCTCAGAGTTTTACATTGGCTGTCATTATGTATCTCCGATGCTATGGTGATGCAGATCATGAACTGTAAATCCCCAGCAGATGCATGGAACATATTGGTCAAGTACTATGGCACAACTACGAGTGCCAGGAAGATACAACTGAAGCAAAAATTCAACAACATAGAGAGGAAGAACAGATCCATACAGGACTATGTCACGGAGATTAAAACCTTAGCAGATCAGCTCGCATCTGTTGGCTCACAGGTAGAAGATGAGGATATGGTTGCAGTGACCTTAAATGGCTTGGGTCCGGAGTACAAGTCTTTTGACACTTCAGTATCTGTGCGGGCTGAGATTCCTGATTTTAATGAGCTGGTTGCGTTATTGATTCATGAAGAGGTGAAGCTTGGCTTAGCTACAGGGTCAAGCAGCTCAAAGAATAAGGATGTAGTTTTTTATTCGAATCAGCGTGGTCGTGGTAGCCATGGTAGAGGCTATGGATCTGGCAGAGGAGGCCAGCAGAATGCATCCTATAGTAATAGCAATCAGCAGTCATCAAATGCAAGAGGTAGTGGCAACTTTCGAGACAGGGGGAGATCTAACTCCCGTGGCAGAGGCTCATGGCAGCAGTAGCGTCAGTCAGACAATCCAAATAAAGATAAGGATTGTCACTACTGCGAAAAGTATGGGCATATTGCAAAGGATTGCTAGAAGAAGCAGGGAAATCAGAAGGGTAAGCAGCATGGACATTATGCTACGTCCAGTCAAGCAGATGACTCTGGTGATAGACTGTTTGCCATGCAATATGTCAAAGATAAGGCTGCTGAAAAATCATCTGATGATGCAGTGTGGTACATTGACTCGGGGGCATCGAATCACATGACCCCTCATGGTGATTGGTTCACAGATATGGTGGCTGAAAAGCATGGCTATGTATGCACAGGTGATGACATGCAGCATAGCATTGAGCATAAAGGCAAAGTGCCTCTGGTTGTACATGATGGCAGGAAGAAGAATCTTCATGATGTTTTGCATGTCCCTTCGATTACGAAGAACCTATTGTCTGTGGGCCAAATGACAGAGCAGAACTTGCAGGTTCGCTTCAATAAGCATGGCTGCTTTATTGAAGAGTTTCGCAATGGATGCAAGTTGATCGCGAAAGGCCACAGAAATGGAAGAATGTTCACTCTTGATGCTACATTGCCAGAGCTGAACTCCGCTATGTTTGCCCAGGGTTCTGGCACTATCAGGGACTTAGAGATTTGGCACAAGAGAGTGGGGCGTGCCAATTTGCAGAGGCTATAGACCATGCAGAAGAAGCAGCTGGTAACAGGGTTACCTAGATTCCAATATTCAGATATTGGTCATTTATGCGAGGCTTGCCAGTTTGGTAAGCAGTCACGATTGCCGTTTGTCAGGCATGTAAGACAGAGTATACAACCACTGCAGTTAGTGCACTCTGATGTTTGGGGACCAGCTCATAATGCATCTATGGGGGGTTCCAGATACTATGTATCTTTCATTGATGACTACAATCGATATACCTGGCTTTACATATTGAAAACAAAAGATGAGGTCTTTGCTGTTTTTCAAAAATTTAAAGCACAGGTTGAGAAGGAATTTGAGTGTTACATCTCTTGCTTGAGATCTGATAGCGGTGGGGAGTATGTCTCCAATGAATTTGCTGATTTTTTGGCTGAAAATGGCATTCATAGGCAGCTAACCTGCAGCTACACTCCGCAGCAAAATAGAGTAGCTGAAAGGAAGAACAGGGTTCTGATGGAAGCTGCTAGGGCCATGATGAATGAGAAGCATATGCCGCTTTACTATTGGGCAGAGGCTGTTGTGACAGCCGCATATATTCTGAACAGGACTCCCACTGCAGGCATTCATGACATGACATCGTTTGAGAGGCTCTATGGCTATAAGCTGGATGTAAGTCACATGAAGATCTTTGGCTATCTTGCTTATGTGCACATTCCAGATGAAAAAAGAAAAAAGCTGGATCCCAAAGCGCATAAGAGTGTGTTCATTGGATACTTGCAGGAGAAGAAGGCATACAAATGTTATGATCCCTCTACCAGGGAGACTTTGGTAAGCAGGGATGTCATCTTTGATGATTTGGGCTCTTGGTATGTATCACCAGTTGCAGTGCCATCCGATATGCCTTCCACTCCTGCCTCTACAGTTGATATGCAGCAGAGCACTGCTATGACAAGACCTATCAGTCAGACAGTATCCCCATGGACAGGGAGATTGAGGAGCTCACCATCCACTGACACGGGTATGTCAGTGAGGGGGAGACATGATGTCTTGGACAACAAAGGAAAAGAGAAAGTTATTGAGTATGGTATGATGACACCTAGCAGAATGACTTCGGGCTATGAGTCTAGTGATACTTTAGACAGCAAACTTGGTATTCCGACTGTCTATACGCCTGGTACGAGGCAGAACAGGTACATTCCGCCTCATGAGAGAGGTGAATCGAGTAGTGCACCACAGCTTAGACGCTCGCAGAGGGTCAGATACCCTGTTGACAGGTTGACATACAGTGGCTACTCTGCAAAGCATTATGCGTACATGACAAAAGTGATGGAGATCAAAGAACCAGGTACTTATGCTGAAGCAGCAAAGGATGAAAATTGGTGCATGGCTATGGACGAAGAGATGAAAGCCTTGGCTGAAAATCAGACTTGGGATTTGGTAGGATCAGCAGTTACTTGCAGAGTCTTGGATTTGTTGTTGGCAGGGCTGATCACAGCCTGTTTACAAAGAAGACTGACAGTGGCTTGGTAGTGCTGGTCATATATGTTGATGACCTGATAATCACTA
The DNA here is from genome assembly GCF_053477565.2 of Lygodium microphyllum. NCBI lineage: Eukaryota > Viridiplantae > Streptophyta > Polypodiopsida > Schizaeales > Lygodiaceae > Lygodium > Lygodium microphyllum. Next base: position 29,764,017 of record NC_141160.1, on the reverse strand, counting down.
GAGATGATGACATGGGAATTCAGCATGCTATGAAGATGCTGAAATCTGAATTTGACATGAAAGATCTGGGAGATCTGGAGTATTTCTTGGGTATTGAGGTTGTACCAGCTGAAAATGGCTTATGGCTGATGCAGAAGCACTATGCCATGGAAATGCTTAAGAAGTATGGCATGGCTGAATGCAAACCACTGGATACACCTCTGGACCAGAATGTAAAGCTAGACATGAACATTGGGGCTGAAGTAGAAGATGTGACTATGTACAGGCAGATGGTTGGCAGTCTGATTTACTTGACCATCACTAGGCCTGACTTGAGCTATGCAGTAGGGCTGATAAGCCAGTTTATGCAGAAGCCGAGAAAGCCGCACTTGGATGCAGTTAGACGCATCATGAGGTATGTTAAGTCCACTGTAGACTATGGGCTGTTCTATGTCAAAGATAAGCCCTTGACACTGATTGGATACACAGATGTAGATTGGGCAGGATGCTCAACTGACAGACGATCTACGAGTGGCTATGCCTTTGGCTTTGGTAGCGGCATGATCAGTTGGAGCAGCAAGAAGCAGCCTACGGTTGCTTTATCTTGTACTGAGGTAGAGTACAGGGGGGCTGCATTGGTAGCATGTGAGATTGCTTGGTTGCTCAAGCTTATGGCTGACTTGGATATTCAGGTTGATGCTCCAGTGAAATTGTTATGTGATAATCTGAGTAGTGTACTCCTGGCCATGAATCCAGTTTACCATGCAAGGACAAAACACATAGAGGTACACTACCACTTTATTCGTGAGATGGTCCTTGCAGGAAAGGTTGATCTTATGCATGTGAGGACTGATGAGCAGGTAGCAGATATCTTTACCAAGTCTCTGGGTAAAGATAAGTTTTGTGGTTTTAGACAGCTACTTGGTGTGCAGATGCTGTCTTGAGCTTGAGGGGGAGTGTTAGAAGTCAAGCTCCCCGTGTAGTGTGTGACTGTCTTTATGTACTACCGACATGACAGCTAGTGTACAGCTGTCTCCTGCTTGTGACTACATTAAATAAGTCGGTTAGCTAGTTGGTGACCTGATGGACCTAAAAACGGACCGGCACTGGCTCATGCACTAGCCGGACCTCGTCACTATGCACAAGACAACCCCTCGGCCTCGCGGCCAGGAGCGTCTATCAAAATCTCTGCCTTCCTAAACATTGCGTTTGTAATACGTTGCAGTCCAACTGATCCTAACCCAATATTGCTCCTCAGAGGGAGTCCCTTTCACATAGCCAAAAGGCTCGAATCACATACACATGGGGTTCCTCCTACGGCTGAATGCCGTCAACCCTCTGCGACTCTCCTACACCTTGGGGATTGGCCCCTCGATGCGCCGCTCAACATTTAGACATTTCGCACAAACGTCACTCAAGGTACCAAATAAATGTATCCAGGAATGTACCATTGTCCTTACTTGACTTCCCCTTTATGATCCCACGACTAGCCTACAGCATAGGAACCTCACGCTCTCAACGGTGGGTCAAGGGCCTACTGAAGACAATTGCTATGCGTATCCAGGAGCTAACTCTGATACTTTTAATTTCCTCTAAATGATCATGCAAAGAGGTGGATGCCTAGTGCTCAAACATTTTAAAAACCAGCAGCGTGCAAGTGCAAAACATCTCTTTCATGCTTTTCTTTCTAACCGCTTTGTGCTTCGCTGCAACACCTAGCACCGAAGTGATCTTCGTGCCACTAGGTTTTAATTTTTATCATTATTATTCCGTCCTAGATGCAATGCATATAAAATCAGCAAATTATTCCTCATGCTCAGCGGCATTTAACCATTTTTTTCCACAACTCTACCCTTCCCCGTTGATAGTGCATCATTGCATTCATTTCTTTCAGGGTTTCCTTGTCATTTTATGTGGAGAAAGGAAGGAAACACGCACTAAAACATATAAACAAGGCTGAACTGAAGCATAACTTCATGCCCCAGCCTTGCTATACATCAACAAACATAAATCCTATTTTTCTATATTTTTTGTAGCCCCAAATATATTTTTCCCCTATTTTTCATGGTTTTTTTATCATTTTCCCGCCATTTTCTTCATTTTCTTGTATTTTTTAAATTGCTGAAAATGAAAACCAGTTTGTGGGCTGTGGCCCTTAGTTCATTTGCAACAAAATTGAAAGATTAGTTGATGTGTATCGACGGTTTTCCCCATTTATATGCCCAAAACCCTTGTTTTTCCCCATTTTTCATGCGTTTTCGGGTTTCTTGACATTATTTCGAGCCATGAAATGCATGTTTTTCATAATTTCTGGTTATAAACAGTAAGAACTCAGAAGAATCAGCAGCATAATCAAATCTTAGTCCATATGAACGGCATTCCATCAATCAAAAGCATAAAACACTAAACTTTCTTTGTAATTTTTTAGTTTACCGCTTAAACGCGTGTTTCGGGTTTTTTTTCCATGGCTGTAGATTTGGAAAACAGCAACACTTCATGTCCAGCAACATCACAAATCACCATTCTCAGCCCGTGGAGCAATCCGGTCCATGCCGGACAAGCCTCCACCATTCTTTCTTCTTCCTTCTTCTCCCCACATGAACTTGCCTTTAGAAGAGAGAGAGGGAGGAGAGAGAAAGACTGAAATCAGAATTCTCCAAAGAGGGCAACATTGCGCGAGCGAAGGGCGGCGATAGAGTCAAGATACAGAGGGGAATGAAGGGCAATGATGATTGGGGGGGGTTGTTTGCAGGCTGGATGATGCATCTCCATCCATGGAGCGAAAAAAAACGGCGCTTGTCTGCGTGCTCTTCTCCACGATTCCTTCATTCACATTTCATGTGAAATGTCATGCTTCATTTAAATGTTGGGCTCCCAAAGGTCACTTGCCCATTTTGGCCAATTTTTGTCCACCTCTTCGCATCTTGACCGGTTTCTTGGCTATTTCCCCGTCCGGACTCGGAATCGAGCTCTGAAAAATCCTGGGCGTCCGGCTTAGCATCCCGCATTGGCCAGTAGCTTGTGTCAACCCGCACGACTGTCTGAAAAATTATGAAAAATCAACAAGTGTCGCTCGGGCGCCTTTAAAGCACTTTGGCGCTTAAAATCGTCCTAGATCGAGCCGCCGCCTTTGACAGTGAATATGTTTCCCTCAATCTTCATAATTTTTAGCTATTTTTAAGCACTTCCCGTCACCTAAATTCCGCTCTCATTGGCGACCACGGGATAGGGCGACTCAGCCCGTCGAATCCACGAACATATCTGCACATAAACAACCAAAGAAGCATCAAACTGATACAAAACAATTATCATCATAAAACTCAGCACAATGCTCGCCCTACCCCTAGACAGAACCAAGGCATGACATCCATAAGGAGTAGGCCTAGCATCATCTAATAGAAGATCCGAAGTGAGTCACTAACCAGCTGCTCCAACACAGCCAAACTAAAAAGAACTGCCAAAGAGGTTGCCCTAAGTGGTAGTCTGAACTACTTACCAACTAAAGACAACATCACTAGGAGCTCCTTCAAGGCGAGGACTCCTATAGCCTGATCAAAGAGTAGTTTCTTTCAGTACATATCTTCTTTTAGGATTTTTATTGGATGAACATACTTGGGCATGTAAAAAGGAGGGAGCTGAGCGTAGTGACCCAAGGAGAACAGGGCATCGGTCTCAGGACCTGTCTCGGCACCCAAGAACCTACCAAGCCCTCGCAAGGCGACACTTAATCCTTTTCTAACGCTCACTTTTATTTTCGCTCCAACCTTCCTGGTTGTGATATTATTTTTCCAGCAACAAGCCACCCCTAGGAAGACAAGGTATCGGCCCCGGGTCTGATTCGTCCCCAGGAACCTACCAGGCCTTCACAAGGCAATGATCAACTACTTATATATTTTTATTTCTTTTCTTTTCATTGATAGGGGTTAGAACCCCTTTTTACACACCTTCGTATTTTTATTCAACTTTTAGGATATTCAGGATGTCTTGACATCATTATTATTATCTTCTAGCAGGCTTCTCGAACTGCCTCACTACTAACAGGAACTCCTAGAACGGCTGCCTAGCAGGCTAGCAGAACAGGGCCACTAGGACTTCCTTCTAAAACAGGTCTTTCAATGTCTAACAATGTCTTTACAGGAGGCAATGACTACTCCGACCTCCCTCAAACATACTTAGCCTAAACCTGGGACTTCATGCCTCGGTTGCCGGTCCCAAAAAAAAAAGATCCCCTCGACAAGTACAAATACACATATAACAGGAAAGAAAGGTACTCGTAAAGGAGAAATATCACCTGGAGTGGCCACAAGAAGCTTCCATCGCAGCAAAGGCTCCTCCAGGCTCCACCAAATTCCACGAACCACGAAAGCTGTCCAGCACAACACTAAAACAAAAACCCAATGAAATGCACCTGCACTAGACAGGGAAATGGCCCTCTTGGCCTAACGAAATCAAACATGACTTTGCTACAAAACTGTATCGGCCCTCTTGGCCTAATGAAATAAAACAATACTATGCATAACATCCTCCTGGAAACAACTATGATAGACAGCAAAGCATACTATTCCCAGGGAAACAGGGCTTGTAGCCCTAAACTAGGTGCATTAAATTATGACCTATCCCTCCTGCGTATATCGCAAGAGGTGTTCGCATCACATGTCGTCGAATCAGTCTGTGGGTCCGAGATAATAAAGGTAGATGAGTCTCGCTTACCCTCTGCATCACCCAAATCAACCATCGTCTGCCAAAGAGGGCATGTTCAGAAAGCATACCCCACAAACGACCAGGTCCTGTCTCACCATCAATAGATATATCGGGACAAGGGCCACAATTAAAGAAGAGGTCCTCTTCATACGCAAGATTAGCCAATGAATCGGCAAACTGATTCCAATTCCGTGGAATCATCTGAAAAGACACTCTATCGAATTCGTCTAGCAGGGCTATAGCAGTGTGATGGTACATACAAAGGATCGGGTTCCGTACCATGTACATCCCATTGAGTTGATTTAAAACCAACTGAGAGTCCCCTTTCACCAACAACTGGCGGATACCACCCTTTTTTGCAATATTCAAACCCATGATCAGGGCTTTGTATTCTGCCATATTATTGGTAAAATTCACCCCGAGATAAGCAGCTAACTTCATGACAATGCGTCGTCGGGGGTCGTGGATGACAACTCCTACACTTCCTTTTTTGCATGCACCCCTGGACACCCCATCAAAGTACAAGGTGTACGTCCATAAAGGGTTTACATATCCTGCCATCCTGAACTCTACTCGTAATTATGGTAATCGAAATTCAGCATATTCAACGGGTGGACTGTAGGCTCCATCCCTCCATCATCATTGAATTCGACAGGGATGCTCGTCAAAATTTGTAGGCAGTGATGGCAGAAGACCTTGATTTCCCAAATAAATGTCCCGCCTTCTTGCTCAATCACCTTGTATCCTTTGCTCCACCAAATGAGCTTTCCCTGATGATATCTCTGTTCCAAATATGGGTGTTCTAAATAAGGGATCAGACGACCCATCAACCTTTATCACGATCTCCTTGCAGATGTTTGATCAATCTTGCCTAGACCTGCAAGGCAGTCATAGCATTAGTGCAATCAGAAGTAATAAGGTTTAATCTTATTAAGATTAACCTTATTTTTAAATTCTATCCCCTCAAGGTCAGCTAACAAAACTGTGGATTTATTCTTTCCTATTCTAACGATCTTATAGGGCCCATCCCATTTGGGTTCTAGCTTGCCTGGGAATAATTCTCGTCGTGCGTCATAATACAGAATAAGCTGTCCTTTCTTGAAGGTGTATTTCTTGGCTTTGAGGTCGTGTAGCTTCTTCATTCGGCGCTTCGCCACTTCTTGGTGCAATAAGCTCTGCAACTTAAGCTCATCTAAATGTACCAGTGTCGTCAAGCGCTCAAAAAGAGCGTCTTCATCGCTCAAAGAATGATTGATGGCAAACCGAATAGTCGGCAGCTCAATCTCTAAAGGCAAGACACACTCCTCCCCATATACTAACTTGAACGGGGTATGGCTAGTGGCTCGTTTGAAAGTCGTATTATAAGCCCATACTGCCACGCATAACTTTTTATCCCAATCCCGTTTCTTTTCCGACACAATTTTGGACAGGATGCCTACAAGCTGCTTGTTGGTGCTTTCGACTTGACCATTAGCTTGCGGATTATATGGGGTTGTCTTGTTATGCTTGATGTTCCACAACTCTGTCAATCCTTTGATCACCTTATTCAGGAAATGAGTTCCGCGGTCCGACACTAATTCTTTCGGCGTACCAAACCGGCATATTATCTGCTCTAGAAGGAAACTAGCAGTTTCTTTAGCATCATCTTTCCTTGTTGCACGTGCTTCTGACCACTTTGTGAAGTAGTCAGTTGCTACAATAATGTACCGCTTTTGCATAGTCGATGACGGAGTAATAGGACCCACAAAGTCTATTCCCCACTTCTCAAATGGAAGTATCGCCATAATAGGGGTGAGTGGTCGTTTCCTATTCTCTCGACTATCATGTCGTTGGCAAATATCGCATCGCTTAACATATGCAAACGCATCCTAGAAGATGGCAGGCCACCAATAACCTGCTCTTAAAGCCTTCTGTGCTGTAAGCCGTCGAGCAAAATGGCCACCGCAAGCAGAATCATGGCACTCTTCCAAAATGAATGGCACCTCGTCAGGCATCACACACCGGCGATAGATGTCATCAACCCCTTGCCGATATAATGTACCTGCGATCAAGGCAAACTTTAACGCTTGCTGCTTAATTTTCCTTTTCTCAGCCTTAGATAATTCGGATCCCGCCTCTCCCGTTGATAAATAATGCGTTATTGCAGCATACCAGGAGGGAATAGATGCCGTATCTATTTTAAACAACAACTCCATATCACTACCTTTAGCCACAGATTCTTTCGGCTCCCCAAAGTCCACAAGACATTCCACGATGCCTTGCAACCTTGGTGGCTTACTCTTGATTTCATAATCAAATTCTTGCAAAGTGATCAACCACTTCGCTAAACGATCAGGCGGCTGTAACTTATTCATCAATAGTCGAAGTCCCTCCGCCTTCGTATAAAGCACGACTTTCTCATAGAGAATGTAATGCCTGAATTTCTTGGTCCCAAAGACCATCGCTAGACACAGCTTCTCCATGTAGGTGTAATTGATTTCGGATACCCCCAGCTTCCGACTAGCAAAAGCAATCGGGTGGTACCACTTCTCTTCCCAAAATTGGGCTAAACAGCAGCTGACACTATACATGGTGGCTGTTGAGAATATATAGAACACCTCACCTCTTTTAGGTGCTTTTAAAACGGACGCTCTTGCTAGCTCTTGTTTCACATCCTCGAATGCTACCTTACAAGGGTCACCCCATACAAACGAACAGCTAAAGGACATTAAATTTGTAAGTGGCAACGTTCTTTCTGCTAAGGCGTTAATGAATCTACGGTAGTAACCAACCGAAGACAGAAAGCTATGAACTTCTTTCGCAGTGCGTGGTGGACCCATGGCAACTATAACTTTGACCTTCTCAGGGTCTGTCACAATTCCTACCGAACTGACCACATGACCCAGCAATAGCCCATAAGGTACTCCAAAAGCACACTTCCGTGGGTTTAGGGCGATGCAAAATTGTCTACAGCGCTCAAAGCATTTTCTCAAAATGATCAACTGCCTTTCTCTCACGGTGGCGGCCCCTAAGTCATCAATAAACACCCTCAACTCTTCAGGGGATATGTCACCGAATATCTTATCGGCTGTTCGTTGCCACGAACCAGGCGCATTGCATAAACCAAAAGCCATCACGTGGTAAGCAAAAGTGCCAAATACAGTGATAAAAGTTGTTTTCAACTTGTCCTCTTCTGCAATTTCCATTTGGTTATATCCTGCAAAGCAATCCATAAATGAATATATCTCCCTACCCGCTAATTGATCCAAAATCTGGTCAATAAATGGTAATGGGTAGTAGTCCTTAACTGTCTGCTTATTCAGCTCCCTAAAGTCTACACATAAACGGATCTGATTATTCTTCTTCTTTCTAATCACAACTGGCGAACACCATTCCGTGTGTTGCACAGGAAAAATCAAACCCGCTTTTCGAAGCTTCTGTAACTCTTCAAACAGGCCGTCCCTCAATTCGAAAGGCATACGCCTTACTTTCTGCCGTACAGGACGACTGCCCTCTTTCAACGGAATTGTATGAACAGCAAGGCTAGGAGGGATGCCTCTCAGCTCATCGTAACTCCATACAAAGATATCACGGAATTCCTGGATCAAGGCCACATAGTCCTCCCTTTCTGCTGTGCTGAGCATAGAGCCTAATTTGATTGGCCGCGAATCATCAAGCGTACCAAGGTCTAGCTCGATAACATCTGCATCTCTTATACGCTCTTGGCCCTCTATCGGCTCGTTCAAAGTAATCTGATAGATGTCCTCTGTGGTGGATCCCTCTTTGGACTCATCACTCGATGATGTCTCACTAGCAGATAAATCTTCTAATGTCTCCAATTCTGTAGAAGATAGAGGAGCTCTCTCACTCTGCAGGGACTCAGGATAAGCATCAACTACCACACGCTGGGCACCTCTGCCGAATATTAATCGACCGGCAGGTATATCAACTTGGCAATCCGCTTGCAAGATCCAAGGTCGTCCGAGTAATACTTGGTAACTTGGCCGCCCTGCAAAACGAATCACCCTAAAATCCAACATGCATTCTACATTTGCAACAGTGACATGGACCTTAGTAATGCAGCCTTCCGGCTGTCTCAAACTGTCATCTGCCATTCTGAGAATTGTGGAGGTATCTTTCTGAATCGCAAGACCTAACCTTTCCATCAGTTCAGAACTCATAATGTTAACAGATGATCCCATGTCGACAATGGCATAATCTACTAATATCCCATCGACATAGGCTGCAACCCTTGGGCAATGCTTCTCAGCATGCTCAAACCAGTCATCACCAACTCGCGCAATACCCAAAGGTTCTACGATATAACCGGTACGTAAGATCTTTCTAAATTCCTTACGTACTCCTGGGGAAAGCTTAATAAGCTGCAAAAGATTCACATCCGGCTTGACTTCGCAAAGAGAGCTCGCCAAATCGAATTCATGATAGTTCGATAGAGCTCGCTTTTCACGCCAAACCATCCGCTCTTTAGGTCGCTGAACTGGCTTTATTGCCTCTTTCTTAACTTTCACCTTCTTCTTTGGTGCTTCCTTATCGGCTTTACTCTCTACGGGCTTCAAAGGTCCCCCTTCTAGGGCAGGATCCAAAACTTGCGTTCCTTTGTCGCCTTGTTTAGGGTTTCCATCGACAGGCTTATCCATGTCGGCTTCTCTACCCTTTTTACCTCTTGTAAGGACAGCTCGTAGATTAGAGGTTTCAGCATCATTAACGCGTACAGCCTCAATCAAACTAACCCCACTACCACTTGGTAGCTCCTCCACTGTAGTCTTTGGTCGTTGAAGTATTTGTTTAGGCCCGTTTTCTGGCTGGGAGTCATTTCCTTGGGCACGATGATTGACAGGCCCTGGTTGCCGACTACCACGCTGGAGAGAACTGATCTTACTCCAGCAAGTAGCTGCTAGATGGCCGGATTTTCCACAAATGTCGCACTTAACATTTGGGCAATTTCTTGGATAGTGCTGCCCACCACACCATTTGCAACTAAACCTCGAAGGTGCACCCTCCTCTGGGTATCTACTTCCTATCAAATTTTGTTGTTTTTTAAGGAAGTTGACATCAACAGCTATTTGTCGATACTGCTTCGTAATCATGTCGGTATAATGCTTCATCATGTCCTTAACCTCGCCAAGAACATTGGAAGAACTCGACTCATAGCCTTGGTCATTACCATGTCGCTCCATCGGCCTAACAATTCGATTAGGCACAGGTTGTTGAGTCACAGGCATGGTATTAGGATTGACCGCCTGGCCTCCACCATTTGGAGCCATTTGACTGCCTGTCGGCATCGACATGCTAGGGGGAGCTGGTAATAAAGGGACATTCTGTATCATGTTCCCTCTCCCATTAGGGTTAGCCATCGCTATCCCTTGGCCACTACTGCCATTGGCTATTGCCATATTGTTTCCCAATACTAAACCCATATTCGAATTGCCTCGAGAAGCATAGGCTGCTTGTAGTCGGGATTCCACCTCTTGTGCTCGTGTAATGGCAGTATCTATATCCCCCAAGGGGACACTACTCAACTGCAATTGGATATTAAAGTCCAACCCATGTAGGAAATATTGCAATTGGGCAGCTGCGGGGATAGGAATAGAGGTGTCCAACTTACGGAAGACCTCTTTTATCTTCTTCGCATAAGCACGAATATCCTCGTGTGGATCTTGGCGGGTCACGTTGAGTACACGCAACCAATATTGCCCACCCCTTTCAGGGGAAAACTCCCTTCGAAAAGCTCCATAAAATGCATCAATGTTCAATATGGTTCCGGCTTCTAAACCATGATACCATATAGCGGCTCTTCCTTTGAGAGTCATGTTGAAGAACATCATTAAATGTCCTTCCTCTTGAATGCGACAGTTAAACATCAGCTTTTGAAACTCCCTAATGTGGAGTTCCGCATCTTCCTCAACTAGCCCATTAAAAATGGGTAGTGGATAACCTAGAGCCGGCAAATCCGTCGTTCCTGCTAGAATTGCAATAGGCTGCGCCATGACATGGATTGGATTTGCACTAGGAATAGGGAACGGTGGGGTTACACCTCCCGCAATTGACGTGGACTGGCTTATGGCAGGAAGGGGAGCACTAGAGCTTCCACCTTCTCCTAACTTACTACTTGTGGTCCTAAGACCACTAGATCGACTCCCTCGTAAGGGTTCAGCACCACTACGCTTAGGGGAATATCTCCTAAAAATTTCAGCACGTCGCCTAGCTCTTTCGTCTCTTTCTTGCTTTTGGATTTCTGCTAGACGATGCTTATCAATAAATAACGGATCAAGCTCAGTATCCTCTGGCATAAACTGCTAGTTGGTCCTTAAACAACCAGGATTCGAGAACCGCCACTTTTAAGCAGCTCCCGGCAGACGCACCACTGATGGACCTAAAAACGGGCCGGCACTGGCTCATGCACTAGCCGGACCTCGTCACTATGCACAAGACAACCCCTCGGCCTCGCGGCCAGGAGCGTCTATCAAAATCTCTGCCTTCCTAAACATTGTGTTTGTAATACGTTGCAGTCCAACTGATCCTAACCCAATATTGCTCCTCAGAGGGAGTCCCTTTCACATAGCCAAAAGGCTCGAATCACATACACATGGGGTTCCTCCTACGGCTGAATGCCGTCAACCCTCTGCGACTCTCCTACACCTTGGGGATTGGCCCCTCGATGCGCCGCTCAACATTTAGACATTTCGCACAAACGTCACTCAAGGTACCAAATAAACGTATCCAGGAATGTACCATTGTCCTTACTTGACTTCCCCTTTATGATCCCACGACTAGCCTACAGCATAGGAACCTCACGCTCTCAACAGTGGGTCAAGGGCCTACTGAAGACAATTGCTATGCGTATCCAGGAGCTGACTTTGATACTTTTAATTTCCTCTAAATGATCATGCAAAGAGGTGGATGCCTAGTGCTCAAACATTTTAAAAACCAGCAGCGTGCAAGTGCAAAACATCTCTTTCATGCTTTTCTTTCTAACCGCTTTGTGCTTCGCTGCAACACCTAGCACCGAAGTGATCTTCGTGCCACTAGGTTTTAATTTTTATCATTATTATTCCGTCCTAGATGCAATGCATATAAAATCAGCAAATTATTCCTCATGCTCAGCGGCATTTAACCATTTTTTTCCACAACTCTACCCTTCCCCGTTGATAGTGCATCATTGCATTCATTTCTTTCAGGGTTTCCTTGTCATTTTATGTGGAGAAAGGAAGGAAACACGCACTAAAACATATAAACAAGGCTGAACTGAAGCATAACTTCATGCCCCAGCCTTGCTATACATCAACAAACATAAATCCTATTTTTCTATATTTTTCGTAGCCCCAAATATATTTTTCCCCTATTTTTCATGGTTTTTTTATCATTTTCCCGCCATTTTCTTCATTTTCTTGTATTTTTTAAATTGCTGAAAATGAAAACCAGTTTATGGGCTGTGGCCCTTAGTTCATTTGCAACAAAATTGAAAGATTAGTTGATGTGTATCGACGGTTTTCCCCATTTATATGCCCAAAACCCTTGTTTTTCCCCATTTTTCATGCGTTTTCGGGTTTCTTGACATTATTTCGAGCCATGAAATGCATGTTTTTCATAATTTCTGGTTATAAACAGTAAGAACTCAGAAGAATCAGTAGCATAATCAAATCTTAGTCCATATGAATGGCATTCCATCAATCAAAAGCATAAAACACTAAACTTTCTTTGTAATTTTTTAGTTTACCGCTTAAACGCGTGTTTCGGGTTTTTTTTCCATGGCTGTAGATTTGGAAAACAGCAACACTTCATGTCCAGCAACATCACAAATCACCATTCTCAGCCCGTGGAGCAATCCGGTCCATGCCGGACAAGCCTCCACCATTCTTTCTTCTTCCTTCTTCTCCCCACATGAACTTGCCTTTAGAAGAGAGAGAGGGAGGAGAGAGAAAGACTGAAATCAGAATTCTCCAAAGAGGGCATCATTGCGCGAGCGAAGGGCGGCGATAGAGTCAGGATACAGAGGGGAATGAAGGGCAATGATGATTGGGGGGGGTTGTTTGCAGGCTGGATGATGCATCTCCATCCATGGAGCGAAAAAAAACGGCGCTTGTCTGCGTGCTCTTCTCCACGATTCCTTCATTCACATTTCATGTGAAATGTCATGCTTCATTTAAATGTTGGGCTCCCAAAGGTCACTTGCCCATTTTGGCCAATTTTTGTCCACCTCTTCGCATCTTGACCAGTTTCTTGGCCATTTCCCCGTCCGGACTCGGAATCGAGCTCTGAAAAATCCTGGGCGTCCGGCTTAGCATCCCGCATTGGCCAGTAGCTTGTGTCAACCCGCACGACTGTCTGAAAAATTATGAAAAATCAACAAGTGTCGCTCGGGCGCCTTTAAAGCACTTTGGCGCTTAAAATCGTCCTAGATCGAGCCGCCGCCTTTGACAGTGAATATGTTTCCCTCGATCTTCATAATTTTTAGCTATTTTTAAGCACTTCCCGTCACCTAAATTCCGCTCTCATGACCTGACTATGGTTAGTCTGTCTAGTCAGCGGGTCACTTACTCTATGTTACTCTTGTATGTGTGTTTTGACTCTATGATGAAATAATGAGAAGAAGAGTGTGGAACCTGAATGGTTTAGTTCGTGCTCAATCCTGTCTCTCTCTCCTCTTCTAACACAGCAAACTCAAGAAAACCAGTCCTATGGAGGAGGTCGTGGTAACTCTAGAGGCAAGGGGAGCCAAAGAGGTCGTGGTGGATGGCAAAGAGGGCAAAATGCAAACAGCAATGTTGAATGCTACTACTGTGGTAAAATGGGTCATATGTGTCAAGATTGTGGGAGAGAAGGAAGGAGTCTCACTTGAAGCTTTCTTGCTTGCACAAATGGGGGAATACACACAGAGGTGGAGGCTGAAAACAGTTTTCCTCTTCTTAGTTGTGTAAGCCAAAAGAACTCTCATACAAAGAAATAGAAGAACCCTATATATGGGTCTCAAACCAAACTCAACTAACTAAGGTGGCATACTAACTGAGCCACGAACTAGAGTAGATAAGGATAGCTATCATGTAGCTATTATTCATGGGCGGTGTACCAACCGCGTCTGCAACAACTGACAAGTCGGTGACATAAATACACAACGGTCACCCTGGCGTATCATGAGTGGAGCTCGATATCTCAACACTCCCCCTCGAGCTCAATCCCAATTCCTACACACCAAGTAGGTCTCTAAACTTGCGCAGCTTCTCTGTGCCCAATGCCTTCGTGAATATGTCAGCTACCTGATCCTCTGTGCTGACATAAACTAGATCAATAAGACCTAGTAAAACCCTCTCTCGCACATAGTGATAATGCACCTCAATGTGCTTTGTTCTAGCATGATAGACTGGGTTATTTGCCAAGTGTATACTACTCATGTTGTCACAATAAATGACAACTGGCCCATCTGTAGACTGATGCATATCATAAAGTAGCTTATGCAACCAAGCTACCTCACATGCAGCCATTGCTGCACCCCTGTACTCATCCTCTGTGCTCGACAAGGCAACTGTAGGCTGTTTCTTGCTGCTCCAAGTGACTGCAGCACTCCCAAAAGAGAACACATATCCACTAGTAGATCGTCTATCATAGATACTACCAGCCCAATCAGCATCAGTGTATCCATGCAACTGTATCTGAACCCCAGTCTCATAAAATAGTCCATACTGCAATGTGGACTTCACATACCTGAGTATGCGTCTAGCCGCATCCAAATGCAGTTTCCTTGGAGCCTGCATAAACTGACTTACCAGTCCAACAGCATAGCTCAAATCTGGCCTAGTAATAGTCATATAAATCAAACTTCCTACTATGTCTATACATAGTAGGGTCTTCTAGAAGCTCACCTGCATCTGTGCTCAGCTTCACATTCTGCTCCAAAGGAACTGAAATAGGCTTACAGCCTGTCATCCCATATTTGGACAGCATGTCCAATCCATATTGCCTCTGCAATAGCTGTATCCCACTTGGTGATCTAATCACCTCAATGCCCAAGAAATAACGCAGCTCTCCCAAATCCTTCATCTCAAACTTCTGCTTCAATAGCATTTTCACATGAAGGATATCTTCATCACTGTCACCTGTCATAATCAAATCATCAACATAAATGACAAGTAGCATAATACCTTTCTCTGTTTTTCTCACATAAAGTGAGAAATCTGCCTTGGAAATCTGAAAGCCAATAGTGACAAGATACTATCCTATCTTGTCAGACCATGCTCTAGGTGCTTGCTTCAATCCATACAAAGCTTTCTTCAACCTGCAAACAAACTCAGGATGAACAGCATGCACATAACTTGGTGGCTGCTCCATATAGACCTCTTCTTGCAAATCACCATGCAAGAAGGCATTCTTTACATCCATCTGATGTAAAGACCATCCCTTTGACGCAGCCATAGCAATGACTGCTCTTACGGTTGCCATCCTTGCAACCGGACTGAATGTTTCTTCATAGTCAATGCCATATGTTTGTGCATACCCCTTGACTACTAATCTTGCCTTGTATCTGTTCACAGAACCATCAGCATTGTGCTTCACCTTATAAACCCACTTACAGCCAATTGCATTCTTACCTTTAGGCAAAGGTACCAATTCCCATGTAGCATTTGCTTCCAAGGCATCCATTTCTTCATCCATGGCTTTCTCCCATTTTTCTTTTCCCATGACTTGCTCAAAAGAAGTGGGTTCTGGTTCCTGTATCACCTTGACCATATATGCATAGTGAATGGCTGTAAATCCATCATATTTTAGCCTATCCACAGGATACCTAACTCTGGTAAACCTACGCAAAGTGGGTTCACTCCCAGGTGCTCTCAAAACATCCCTGGTCTTCCTTACTCCAGGTGTAACAATAGAAGGGATACCCAACTCATCATCAATGCTCTGTTCTGAGCCACTGGATTCACCATCCACATAAGAGTGACCTGCATTCACATCAAACATGGGCTGATCAACCTTCTCTTTTCCTTTTCGTGATACCTGCATACCACCATCTGCATTGCTTTGAGAAGATTCTCCTGATCTCAATCTGCCTGTCCATGGCGAAGAATGTGAACCACTGCTAGAAGATGCTCCAGGTCCACTAATATTTTGTGACTGCTGCTGTGAATTCTGTGCAGCATTACCATTTTGTGCATCTACATCATCAATCACATTTACTGGTTTATACCAGCTACTCATCTCATAAAAAACAACATCTCTGCTCACTGTAAACTTACGAGTAGAAGGGTTATAGCATCTATACCCTTTTTGCTGCAGAGAGTAACCAATAAAGATGCACTTCTCAGCTTTTGGATCCAACTTGGATCTCAACTCATCTGGCACATGTACATAGGCAATGCAACCAAAAATTTTCAAATGAGAAATATCTGGTTTCCTACCAGTATACCTCTCCTCTGGAGTCATTCCATGTATTGCTGCAGTGGGAGTCCTGTTCATTATGTAGACTGCTGTAGCAACTGCTTCAGCCCAATAAAAATCTGGCAGGTCTTTTTCATTGAGCATGGCACGAGACACCTCTCCAATATGTCTGTTTTTTCTTTCTGCAATTCCATTTTGCTGTGGGGTATGACTACATGAATATTGCTGCTTTATGCCATGCTCCTGCAAGAACCTTGCAAACTCATTTGAGAGGTACTCTCCCCCTCCATCTGACCTTAGGCATTTTATTTGCAGACCTGTTTCATTTTCAACCATAGCTTTAAGAGTTTTGAAATGCCCAAAAACTTCACTTTTCTTTTTCATAAAATACACCCAAACTTTTCTGCTATAGTCATCAATAAAAGTGACAAAATAATGACAGCCTCCAAGAGATGCAGCTTTAGTAGTCCACACATCAGAGTGGATTAATTCCAATGGCTTCTTACTCTCTTGAACATGTCTAGGAAATGGTTTCCTTGCCTGTTTTCCAAACTGACAGGCTTCACATACCTTATGCATTTCTGCAACCTTGAATCTAGGCAATCCTGCAACAATATTTTGGGCCTGCGTTGATTTAAGTCGCTGTACATTAACATGACCAATGCGTTTATGCCAGATATCAATATCTGCAACTACACCGGTCCCATGTGCAAACATTGCTGCACTCAATTCAGACATGTCTGCATCCAACGTAAACATTCTGCCCTTCTTCTTTCCTTTTGCTATCAAGCGACCTTTATTTTTCATATCCTCAACAAAGCATCCATGAGGATTAAATCTGACCTGCAAGCCCTGTTCAACCATTTGACCAACAGAAACCAGATTCTTGGTGATATTGGGGACATGAAATACATCGGACAGATATTTCTTTTTCCCATCCTGCATAGACAAAGGAATTTTTCCAATCTGCACAATCGGATGTGCAGTATCATCACCAGTCTCCACAAATCCTGGTTTTTCCATTTTCCTTGCATCCTCCATCCATTCTGCATGACCTGTCATGTGGTTTGATGCACCTGAGTCAACATACCACACATCATTGCTTTCTTCTGCATTTGTCACAGAATTGTTCATGTGCTGCACCATAAACAAATGCTCATTTCTGTCATCACCCTGTCTACTAGAAGATGCATAATTTCCTTGTTGCAGTTTTCCATTCATGATGTCATTTTGCTTTTTATAGCAGTCTTTAGCCATATGACCCATTTTACCACAATAGTAGCATTCAACATTACTGTTTGCATTTTGGCCTCTTTGCCATCCACCACGACCTCTTTGGCTCCCCCTGCCTCTAGAGTTACCACGTCCTCCTCCATAGGACTGGTTTTCTTGAGTTTGCTGCATATTCTGATTTCTACCACGGCCTCCAAATCGGCCTCCTCTACCTCTGCCTCTACCTCTTCCAGCATTTGAGTAGAAGACAGCTTCTTTTGAAGTTCCTCCTGAAGAAGATGCACCACCATTTCTCTGTTCCTCAGAAATTAGAAGAGCAATCAACTCCTCAAAATCAGGAAATCTTTCACGAACTGAAATGGATGTCCGAAACTGTGCATAATCCTTTCCTAGACCATTCAAGGTCACAGAAACTAAATCATCATCTTCCACTGGTGACCCAATGGAAGCAAGTGCATCTGCAATCTTCTTCACCTTCATGTGGTAGTCGTTGATGCTCATATTTTCTCTTTGCACATTGTGCAACTCTTGCTTGAGCTGCATTTTCCTGGCTTGCGTATTTGTGCTATACATTTTTGACAAAGTATCCCATGCCTCCTTTGGCGTACTTGCATCCTGGATATGCACAATCATAGAGTCTGAAATGCTGATAGACAGCCAATACATAACTTTCCTGGCTCTCTCATGCCATGCTTTAAATGCCTGCATTTGCTGTTGATTGGGAACATCAGGAAGAACTGGTTCTTCTTCATTTCCTGCAACAAATTCCCAATATCCTTTTCCCATAAGGAAATTCGTCATTCTAAACTTCCATGCTTGGAAGTTGTTCTTGTCAAGCTTTTCAGTGACAATCTGTGAAAGAGAATCAGATGCCATTACAGAAGACTGCAAAAAATTCTGTCACTGCAAAAACCACAGCTTCACCCTCACAAGGGAAAATCTGCAAAACTGGCGAAAGTGGTATTTGACCACACAGTCACTTCCTAGTGACGATTTTGCATCAACAGGCAACAGGGATGATTCTGTAACTCCCAATGTCTCTACGCACAGGCATACAATGCAATTTCTACAGTAACTTTTCACCGACCTGTAGAACAGTTGTCGCACAGCATAAAACTGGGCCTTTTCCTGAGTGCGTGCAGAAAACTTCCGCCTCCAAAACAGGCCCCGAAATGGCCTCAAATCAAAAAAACAGGGTCGTCGAGGGCTAAAGGCCTCTCCCGCAGCATATACTGCCCTCTTGCTTCATCGCGAAGGGCGTCTCAACCTGAGACAATGCACTCCTACAATTTCCGGCTGTGCTACCTACAGAGATCTGCTCCCAAAAATCGAAAATGAAAGCAACACTGCTCCTCTTACCAGACCACCGCAAGCTTGGCTTGCTTTCTTGAGCTCCTTACCACGAACAAGGCTCTGATACCATGTCAAGATTGTGGGAGAGAAGGAACGAGTCTCACTTGAAGCTTTCTTGCTTGCACAAATGGGGGAATACACACAGAGGTGGAGGCTGAAAACAGTTTTCCTCTTCTTAGTTGTGTAAGCCAAAAGAACTCTCATACAAAGAAATAGAAGAACCCTATATATGGGTCTCAAACCAAACTCAACTAAGGTGGCATACTAACTGAGCCACGAACTAGAGTAGATAAGGATAGCTATCATGTAGCTATTATTCATGGGCGGTGTACCAACCGCGTCTGCAACAACTGACAAGTCGGTGACATAAATACACAACGGTCACCCTGGCGTATCACGAGTGGAGCTCGATATCTCAACAATATGGCTAAAGACTGTTATAAAAAGCAGAATGACATCATGAATGGAAAACTACAACAAGGAAATTATGCATCTTCTAGTAGACAGGGTGATGACAGAAATCAGCATTTGTTTATGGTGCAGCACATGAACAATTATGTGATAAATGCAGAAGAAAGCAATGATGTGTGGTATGTTGACTCAGGTGCACCAAACCACATGACAGGTCATGCAGAATGGATGGAGGATGCAAGAAAAATGGAAAAACCAGGATTTGTGGAGACTGGTGATGATACTTCACATCCGATTGTGCAGATTGGAAAATTTCCTTTGTCTATGCAGGATGGGAAAAAGAAATATCTGTCCGATGTATTTCATGTCCCCAATATCACCAAGAATCTAGTTTCTGTTGGTCAAATGGTTGAACAGGGCTTGCAGGTCAGATTTAATCCTCATGGATGCTTTGTTGAGGATATGAAAAATAAAGGTCACTTGATAGCAAAAGGAAAGAAGAAGGGCAGAATGTTTACGTTGGATGCAGACATGTCTGAATTGAGTGCAGCAATGTTTGCACATGGGACCGGTGTAGTTGCAGATATTGATATCTGGCATAAACACATTGGTCATGTTAATGTACAGCGACTTAAATCAATGCAGGCCCAAAATATTGTTGCAGGATTGCCTAGATTCAAGGTTGCAGAAATGCATAAGGTATGTGAAGCCTGTCAGTTTGGAAAACAGGCAAGGAAACCATTTCCTAGACATGTTCAAGAGAGTAAGAAGCCATTGGAATTAATCCACTCTGATGTGTGGACTACTAAAGCTGCATCTCTTGGAGGCTGTCATTATTTTGTCACTTTTATTGATGACTATAGCAGAAAAGTTTGGGTGTATTTTATGAAAAAGAAAAGTGAAGTTTTTGGGCATTTCAAAACTCTTAAAGCTATGGTTGAAAATGAAACAGGTCTGTAAATAAAATGCCTAAGGTCAGATGGAGGGGGAGAGTACCTCTCAAATGAGTTTGCAAGGTTCTTGCAGGAGCATGGCATAAAGCAGCAATATTCATGCAGTCATATCCCACAGCAAAATGGAATTGCAGAAAGAAAAAACAGACATATTGGAGAGGTGTCTCGTGCCATGGTCAATGAAAAAGACCTGCCAGATTTTTATTGGGCTAAAGCAGTTGCTACAGCAGTCTACATAATGAACAGGACTCCCACTGCAGCAATACATGGAATGACTCCAGAGGAGAGGTATATTGGTAGGAAACCAGATATTTCTCATTTGAAAATTTTTGGTTGCATTGCCTATGTACATGTGCCAGATGAGTTGAGATCCAAGTTGGATCCAAAAGCTGAGAAGTGCATCTTTATTGGTTACTCTCTGCAGCAGCAAAAATTGTATAGATGCTATAACCCTTCTACTCGTAAGTTTACAGTGAGCAGAGATGTTGTTTTTGATGAGATGAGTAGCTGGTATAAACCAGTAAATGTGATTGATGATGTAGATGCACAAAATGGTAATGCTACAGTCACAAAATATTAGTGGACCTGGAGTGTTCTCTAGTAGTGGTTCACATTCTTCGCCATGGACAGGCAGATTGAGATCAGGAGAATCTTCTCAAAACAATGCAGATAGTGGTATGCAGGTTTCACGAAAAGGAAAAGAGAAGGTAGATCAGCCCATGTTTGATGTGAATGCAAGTCACTCTTATGTGGATGGTGAATCCAGTGGCTCAGAATAGAGCATTGATGATGAGTTGGGTATCCCCTCTATTGTTACACCTGGAGTAAGGAAGACCAGGGATGTTTTGAGAGCACCTGGAAATGAGCCTACTTTGCGTAGGTCTACCAGAGCTAGGTATCCTGTGGATAGGCTGAAATATGATGGATTTACAGCCATCCACTATGCATATATGGTCAAAGTGATACAGGAACCAAAACCCACTTCTTTTGAGCAAGCCATGGGAAAAGAAAAATGGGAGAAAGCCATGGATGAAGAAATGGATGCCTTGGAAGCAAATGCTACATGGGAGTTGGTACCTTTGCCTAAAGGTAAGAATGCAATTGGCTGTAAGTGGGTTTATAAGGTGAAGCACAATGCAGATGGTTCTGTGAACAGATACAAGGCAAGATTAGTAGTCAAGGGGTATGCACAAACATATGGCATTGATTATGAAGAAACATTCAGTCCGGTTCCAAGGATGGCAACCGTAAGAGCAGTCATTGCTATGGCTGCATCAAAGGGATGGTCTTTACATCAGATGGATGTAAAGAATGCCTTCTTGCATGGTGATTTGCAAGAAGAGGTCTATATGGAGCAGCCACCAGGTTATGTGCATGCTGTTCATCCTGAGTTTGTTTGCAAGTTGAAGAAAGCCTTGTATGGCTTGAAGCAAGCACCTAGAGCATGGTCTGACAAGATAGGACAGTATCTTGTCACTATTGGCTTTCAGATTTCCAAGGCAGATTTCTCACTTTATGTAAGAAAAATAGAGAAAGGTATTATGCTGCTTGTCATTTATGTTGATGATTTGATTATGACAGGTGACAATGATGAAGATATCTTTCATGTGAAAATGCTATTGAAGCAAAAGTTTGAGATGAAGGATTTGGGAGAGCTGCGTTATTTCTTGGGCATTAAGGTGATTAGATCACCAAGTGGGATACAGCTCTTGTAGAGGCAGTATGGATTGGATATGCTGTCCAAATATGGGATGACAGGCTGTAAGCCTATTTCAGTTCCTTTGGAGCAGAATGTGAAGCTGAGCGCAGATGCAGGTGAGCTTCTGGAAGACCCTACTATGTACAGACGCATAGTAGGAAGCTTGATTTATATGACTATTACCAGACCAGATTTGAGCTATGCTCTTGGATTGGTAAGTCAGTTTATGCAGGCTCCAAGGAAACCACATTTGGATACGACTAGACGCATACTCAGGTATGTGAAGTCCACATTGCAGTATGGACTATTTTATGAGATTGGGGTTCAGATACAGTTGCATGGATACACTGATGTTGATTGGGCTGGTAGTATTTCTGATAGACGATCTACCAGTGGATATGTATTCTCTTTTGGGAGTGCTGCAGTCACTTGGAGCAGCAAGAAACAGCCTACAGTTGCCTTGTCGAGCACAGAGCCTGAGTACAGGGGTGCAGCAATGGCTGCATGTGAGGTAGCTTGGTTGCATAAGCTACTTTATGATATGATCAATCTACATATGGGCCAGTTGTCATTTATTGTGACAATATGAGTAGTATACACTTGGCAAATAACCCAATCTATCATGCTAGAACAAAGCACATTGAGGTGCATTATCACTATGTGCGGGAGAGGGTTTTACTAGGTCTTATTGATCTAGTTTATGTCAGCACAGAGGATCAGGTAGCTGACATATTCACGAAGGCATTGGGCGTAGAGAAGCTGCGCAAGTTCAGAGACCTGCTTGGTGTCCAGGAATTGGGATTGAGCTCGAGGGGAAGTGTTGAGATATCGAGCTCCACTCGTGATATGCTAGGGTGACCGTTGTGCATTTATGTCACCGACTTGTCAGTTTGCAGATGCGGTTGGTACACCGCCCATGAATAATAGCTAGATGACAGCTATCCTTATCTACTCTAGTTCGTGGCTCAGTTAGTATGCCACCTTAGCTAGTTGAGTTTGGTTTGAGACCCATATATAGGGTTCTTCTATTTCTTTGTATGAGAGTTCTTTTTGGCTTACACAACTAAGAAGAGGAAAACTGTTTTCAGCCTCCACCTTTGTGTGTATTCCCCCATTGTGCAAGCAAGAAAGCTACAAGTGAGACTCCTTCCTTCTCTCCCACAATCTTGACAATGCCGGTAAATCCGGTGTACCTGTTGGAATTGCAATAGGTTATGCCATGGCTACAGCCGGATTGACAACAAGAGTTTGTGTAAGCAATACTACACCCCCACTTGTTGTGGGTTGATTAATTGGAAATAGGGAAGTACTAATACTTCCACTTGCACTCAAAGAGCTACTTGTAATACCTAGGTTACTAGAACCACTGCCACTTATGCATAATGGGCTGCTCCTTTGAGGAAAATAGCGTTTTACAATCTCCAACTACCATCTAGTCCTCTCAGCATGTTCTGCTTTTTGTATTTCGGCTTGATGGTCCTTGCAGAGGACGTAAACCAACTATTTGGTCCCTAAAAATCCTCGATTTAAGAACCGCCACTTGTCGGCGGCTCCCGACAAACGTACCACTAATGGAACCTAAACTGGGTCGGCACTGGGATGGCACTACCTGGACCTCATGCATACGACAAACAACCTCACCACACGGCCTCGCTGGCCAGGA
Organism: Lygodium microphyllum; assembly: GCF_053477565.2. Lineage (NCBI taxonomy): Eukaryota > Viridiplantae > Streptophyta > Polypodiopsida > Schizaeales > Lygodiaceae > Lygodium > Lygodium microphyllum. The sequence goes on along the minus strand of NC_141160.1, from coordinate 29,740,655 downwards.
GTGTCTAAAACTCACTTTGCACTAAATGCTTATGACGATTTTGCATTTCTATCCAATATATAGTCCAATGTTCACCTTTCCTTCTCCTCAGAGGGAGATCCCATAACATATAGGCATAATGCCTCATAATACACACATAGGAAAGCACCTCTCGGCTGATTGACGCGGCTTCACTGGGACTCTCCTACACCTCGGGGATTGGCCCCAAGATGCATCGCTAACACATATAACATTCGCACAAACTCCACTCTTTCATAATTCAATGTTCCAGGAGATTTTGATTTTCCTCACAAAACTTTCCCCAACGGAAGCACCCGTCTAACCTACGACTTAGGTTTCTTGTCCTCTCAGCGTTGGTCAAAGTTTATCAATCAATTGTAATGCATTCCAAGAGATACCACGTGGCATGCTTGATGTAAGGTGTATGACAATTGTGCACAACCATTTTATGATTTAAAAAAACCATCCATGTGAGGTGGGGAAAACGGCCCTTTCATGAATTTTAACTAAGCGTTACGTGCTGCGCTGCTTTAGGGACTAGCACCGGAACTTCTGTGCTACTAGTCGCCTATATTTAATTCTGGAACGATCCCTAAATGCTATGCACAAAGAGGGAAATCAGAATTTGTATCTTTTCAACAATTAGATCATCACACAAACTTCCTCCCCCCCTCACCATTTAGGTGTTGTTGCGTTGCATAGGTGTAAATGGTTGTCTTGTGTCATTTTTGTATGTAAAAACCAATGAACATGCACTATAACACAAAGGACGAGGCCAAACTGAGGCTTAACCTCATGCTTTAACCTCGGCAAACATTCACGCACATAAATCTTATTTTCCATATTTTTTGAGCGTGAAAATCACAATTTCCTCTATCTTTTATTATTTGTATTGGCTTATTATTTTGACTGAGACTTAACATTTTCTCTGACCCCTTTTTCCCAACTCAAAATCGAAAAAACCACTCATTTCCATTGAAAAAATGACAATTTTGCGGGTCTTAGCAAATTAATAACGGCTCTAAATCATTACGGGTTTTACATTTTTGTAGTTATAGCCCTCAAACATGATGCAAACAAGATTCAAACATACATTCATTGAATATGAACAACATTTGGACCATGAAACAACAAAAACAAGCAAATTTCTTCATAAAATTGGAGCATATCGCGTGTCTTGCGTATTGCGGGTTTTTTAATAATTATTCCGGGCCGACTAGCAACCATTCTTCAGTGCTGAACCTCTTTCCTCAGCCTCCTCTTCACCTTGAAGTAATCTGATCACAGTTGGACAAGCATCCTTCAGCCCCTCTTCTTCTTAATTTCTTGCATATGAATTGCCTCTATGCAAGAGAGAGAGGGAGGAGAGAGAAAGACTAAAAACCAGTTTCTTCAATTCTCCACCATATTCTGCAAGATTGGAGCCATCATATTTCTCTTAGGGAGTAGATCAGCAATCTCCCCTTCTCTCTCTTCATCCCCCATCCTTCAGGAGGCATCAATCGTGGATTTGAGGGGGTGCAAAAAAATTTTGCGCCTCCCCCTGTCGTATGTAGAAAACGTTTTTTTCTCCTTCATTATTAGCTTAAGCTTTAAACCTTTAAAAAAACTAGTTCTAGCTTGTTGGTTTCACACTACTACAAGTGGTTTTTCCGGTTTTGAGGGGCCAAACGACGTCGGAATTGAGATCCGTTTGGACGGGTGGTTCCATGGCATCGAAATACAAAGCTGGGCCCCGTCACCCTCTTTAACTTCTAGATCCAATAGCCACTTCACAACCCTGAACCTTGCAGGGATTAAATGGGGGATTAAACGACCTCGAAATTGAGATCTGAGACTTGCGTTGGATTCCTGACGTCCTTTTGCATGTAGGAAAACTCTAGCTCGGCCATCTGCCACCGTTTGATTTTCCATACAATTTAGCATTAGCGCTTTAGGGACTTGCCTCTTAAAATCGTACTGATTGCCACTGTCGCCTTCGATGAAGTCTATTTTTTCCATGAAATTCATAATTTTTGGCTATTTTTAAGCACTTCTCAACATCAAAAATCATTTGTCACCCAATGACACCAAGCCAACCATTCCTAGGATGGAGATAAACCCTACGGGCATACCTAGACTACATGGACCCTATGTGACCCATCCACCAAGTGATGCTCTAGTCCACTAAGTGGAGGAGCCAAACGACGAAGAGTCTTACATGCACCCTTACATCTCGTGTGACGAAGAGGGCCATGCAGTCCTTATGGACTACCGACCAATACCAATGATGGTGTTAGGTAGAGGAAGAGGTAGAGACTTAGGAGGGCAGACTCAAGAGCCAATCACATGTTGGACTTGTGGTCACCGAGGACATATTGCTACCAACCAGTACAAGTGATGGTGCTAGGTAGAGGAAGAGGTAGAGGCTTAGGAGGGCAAACCCAAGAGCCAATCACATGTTGGACTTGTGGTTACCCAGGGCCTATCTCTTCGCGCTGCCATGAAAGGGAGCAAGCAAATTGAGACAAGGTTGATCAGAGATGCATTGAATGCAGAATCACATGCCTCTTTGTTGATTTCCCTAGACAAAAGCCATTCTCTAACTTGGTAAACGAGCCATCAGCCCCATTGGGATTGTTCGGTGTCGAGACACTTGATGGGGAGGCCACACCTATCTTGTTGCATGTCATGACCCATGCATAGACAAAGAAGACTGGCATATCATTACTAGGGCTTAGCAACTTAGACGCAGCCTCAATCGAGAAGAAGAGCCATAGGAGAAGAAAGAAGAAACAAGACACAAGGGTCACACTAAAAATAGAGTGCCACAACATTGCCTGCATGAAAGAAAGTGATGAACATAGAAGCAGAAACGTCAACTGCCCCAAGGGCAGCTGAGAAGGGAAGTGCGAAGATCGGGGAGTACCCCAACCCAAAGCGCCAACTCAAAGCAATTGAAAAGGTGAAGGAGTGGGTGAAAGAAGCCCAAGAATACCTAAAAAGACGCCGAGCCCATATTGGAGGATGAGATCGATGATCTCTCAAGCATAAGCACACCAATGTTTCCTCCACGACCAAAATCAAGAGATCCGATTGCACCACAAGTTGTGCCTCATAAACAAAGCCTAAACGCTATAGGCTAGTGAATTAGCCAAGGCCATTGGCCAAAAAAGTGCAGGGACAGGAGAGTAGCAAGTAGTTAGCAATATCCTCACCTCACTGGTGACCAACCCTATGATGCTAAGCCTAGGAGATCTGCTTAGGCAGCATGTGCCACTATGGCAAGAACTGAAACAATGGGTTGAAGGGTCAATGGTGCAAGCTGCCACCACTGACGCACACCAATCTGATGATGAGACATAGATACTGAGTTTGATGCTACACTCAGTGCCAAAATCCTTACATGCTAATGCTTTTTTGGAAGGCATTGAAATGCATGTTGTCTTTCCGGTCTTTAGCTCTAGGCAATACCACAAGGAAAGGAATTGCAGACGCTAGAGTGGGAGTTAGTGTGCTGAGCCATGTAGTGCTCCACACCTAGGGTAACCCACTGGCCAAGACAGTTAGTGTGCTGAGCCATGTAGTGCTTTAAAACTAGAGTAGCCCACCAATAGAGACAGCCATGCTTAACATCACACTTGCTAATGGGATGAAAGTGAAGCCATTTGGCGTATTAAAGAACTAGCTAGTCAAGATTGCAAGAGTCCAATTCTTGGTTGATTTTATAGTCATGAAGGGAGTGGTTTATGACATCCTATTAGGTTGACCTTGGATGTGCAATGCAAGAGTCATAGAAGACTAGGGCAACAATCTAATCTTCCTAGATAATCAAATGGAAGCTGTAAGAGTAGAGATGGACACTTGGAAGACCACATTGGTCAACCTAAATGCCATCTCCACTATGTTGAAGGGTGATGGTCAGAATAAAAAATCTTACGGGTCATTGACTAAGTATATCCCTTTTCTTGAGGATGAGCGAGAGTGGATGCATGTCCTTGCATAGTGACTCACAATATACCCATGACACTTGACACAACACCAGTTAAAGGAGTGATCATATCCCATGAATCCAAAGCATGTCCATGTTGTCAAGGAAGAAATTGATAAGCTAATGAGAGCAGGATTCATCTACAAGATTGAGCACACAGACTGGGTCTCACCCATAGTCATCGTACTAAAGAAGAACAGGAAGATCAGAGTGTGCATCAACTACAAAAGGTAAATACTACTACGAAAAGAGATAATTATCCATTTTTGTACACCGAGCACATGCTCAAGAGAGTGGCTAGTAAAGAGGCTTACAATTTCCTCGACGGATTCTTGGGGTACAATTAGGTGCAAGTGCACCCTAACGACATGCACAAGACTGCCTTTGGCACTGAATGGGGAGTCTTGCCTACATAGTCATGCCCTTTAGGTTGATTAATGCACCAGCTACCTTCCAGAGGCTCATGTATGCTATATTCAAGGATATGATTAGGAAGGGATTAGAGGTTTTCATCGACAATTTGTGTGTCCACTCCACTTGGAAGGAGCATGTAGATACACTCAAAGCTGTCTTTGAATGATGTCGATTATATCATCTCTCATTGAACCCCCTTAAAGTGCCAGTTCTGGTGTAAAGCATGGATGCATCCTAGGGCACATGGTGTGAAAGAACGGCATTGGCATTGACTTCTTGAAAGTTAGGATTATCATCGATCTTCCACCACCAGCTAATTACAAGGAAGTGCAATGCTTCCTAGGCCATACATGAAAAAGGCTCTAACTACTACACCAATTCTACGAGCCCCAAACTAGTCAATCACTTTTCATGTTCACATTGATGCTTCTAAGTTCGTTGTAGGAGCGGTGCTATGCCATCCTGGTGAACAAAACTTAGACTATCCTATGAGCTTTGCTGGTAGACAACTCAAAAATATGAAAATGAATTATTCAACAATGGAGATAGAAGGTTTAGTCATGGTGTTTGTTGTAAAGTAGTTTCGACATTATCTTTTGGCTATGCCTTTTACCTTCTTTGTTGACCATCAAGTTGCCCTGCTTTACCTTGTTAATAAAGCATGCACTACAAGACACATAGCTCAATGGTTACTTCTACTTTTAGGATTTGACTTCTCCATGGTCATGCGTAAAGGAAAGCAGCATTATATGGCTAACCATATGTCTCACATCCCCATGGGAGAAGCTGCTGGACAAGGCATTGCAGGACGAACTACTTGATGCCCATCTATTCAGCCTATCCAATGCAAAAGATTTATTTAGAGCTGATTTGATGCCTTATTGGGTAGATGACATAGTCCAGGTGCTTGGTCGTGGACTCTCTAAATGACCAATAGAAAAAGCTCGACTTCGACAACTCATTTTCAAAGTCCTACCTTATCAGTTGATAAGCATGCCAACTCTATTGGGTAGGGCAAGATGGATTGCTGCACAAATGTGTGTGTGAGCATGAAATGCACGACGCACTTGCAGAGACACACGGCGGAATAGTGGGAGGGCATTTCAGTGGAGACACAACATCTCACAAGGTACTGCAATCTCATCTATGGTGGGCTACTCTTTTTCGAGATGCACCACGATTTGTAAAGCATTGTGATGAGTGCCAAAGGATCAAGGTACCAGTTTGCAATGACAAAATGGAGTTGAGTCTAATCATTGCAAAGCAACCATTCAAGAAATGGAAAATCGATTTCATTGGGCTAATAAGTCCCGTAGCACAATACTCATAATCGAAATACATCATTTTTTCCATAGACTACCTCATGAAGTGGGTGGAAGTACAAGCTACAAGAAAGAATGGCGCTAGGACCATTGCCAAATTCCTTTGGGAATAGGTAGTCTCAAGATTTGGCTACCCCATCAAACTCATTAGTGACCAAGGCATGCACTTCATCAGTGAAGTGATCGCTCATCTCGTATCCACCTTTCTAATCATCCATCAAAAATCCTCACCACCGATAGGCTAATGGACAATTTGAGTCTATGAATAAGATACTAGTAAACGTCCTGACTAAGGTAGTCTCTACTTTGTGCAATGACTAGGATAACAAACTCATGGTAGCCTTATGGGCATATCACATAGCTTACAAAATGGTAGTGGGACAAACTCCCTTTAGGTTGACCTATGGGAGTGAAGCAATTCTACCTGTAGAGTTCTTTGTTCCTAGCCTAAGAATCACTCAACAAGAGAGATGGGATGGAAAGGAGTCATGGGCAAAGCACCTAGTTGAGCTAGAACGCCTATCGGAAACTCGACTTCTAGCCACCCATGCACTAATATGTGAGAAGGCAAGATGCAAAAGCTGGTTTGACAAGCACGTCAAGCAATGCAATTTCGAATAGGGAGACTTGGTACTACTATACTTGGTCAAGGGACATAAGAGAAAAATGAAGGTTAGAGGGCTAGGGCCTTTTCGAGTTTGCACCATCAGTCAAACTGGCAATGTGAAAGTCAAAACCCTAGAGGGTGAGGGCACAAGATTTTTCAATGGCAGCCGCCTAAAGAAGTACTAACCTCCCACACACCCACTGCATAAGCCGCCAATGCGGGAATCCCTTGTCAACGTGCGAATGGCCACTATCATAGAGATTGATGACGAGGATGAGGAGGTATTAGAACTAGCCCACCTAAGCATAATTGTGAAACTTCCAAGCAAGCACACACCTTCAATGCGTTGATCGATGAGGGAGCTGAATTTAATATCTTAACTCATGATCATTGGACTCACATTGGCAGACTGCAATTGTAACCCACCAATGCCAAATTCAACTCATATGAGACCGATCACATGAACTCTTGGGAAAGTGCAAGGTTGTAGTCTCTATTGAATGTGAAAGCATACCAATGATCTTCTATGTGTTGCCAAACACCAAGGATGCAGGTACAACATCATTGCTAGGATGCAAGTTCAAAAAGAAAGCTCATTGCAATGTCAACTATGAGTCCTAGTGTATTCACCTCACCATAGGCAACGTATGTATAGTTACCACTTTCAGCAAAGGCTACGTGACTCTAGCAAAGTCCACAAAGCCACCGATAGAGAAACCCACCACCAAGTCTAAGGAGCGGGGTCGTGACTCGCCACCACTAGCCAAACCTAAAGACTTGCAATCTACTAAAGCTAAAGCTATGATCCTTGAACCAAGGCTTCAATGGATACCTAAACATCACAACCCGCCACCTAGGATCACGCATCCCCAACCCCACAAGGTTGAGGGCACACACTCAAAACCTAGGAGGCAAGACGAAACCATCAACATCGATGTACGGTCAGCCACCTGCTACAAGACTTAGACCCTCCTATGAGCGGAGATCAATTCTAACCTTGGTGGCTACAAACTTTGTTGAGAACATGAGAAATGACTTGGTTTCTTGCTTTAGACACTTAGATGCCACCTTCCAATTGCTTGCTACAAGCTATGACCACTTGGACGACTTAGACATGTTGGAAGAGTCTTTAGCAAACAGAGGTGTATACGCTACCTTACTCATTAGAAAAATGAAAATTTTTATTCATTAATGCTGCCAAAGCAACTGAGGAGTTAATCACCCACCAAGATTTCCCATGAGCAAGCACAAAAATGATGCCTCATCATGTCATATGACAAGTGCACTGCCTATGCCACCGACAAAGAAATCAAAGAGTTGAAGCAGCTTGCCAACAACTCCTCTTCTTTCTTGAGAAAATGGTACACTCTTCGACTTCAATGGGAATTTTAGGGCTATCAAATCATGACTAATGCTAAACAGAAATGTGCTATCAAAACCTCAGAGTATGACCCCAATTATGTATCTCCAACCTCCTACATAGTTTTGACAAAATTCATAACAGAACCCTAGAAGAGCACCTCTTGACCCATCCATCTTTACATCGTATTCTAACTAAAGAGGAGTTATACATTGCTAGCTGATTTGACTCCAGTAACTTCTTAATGGATGTCCTTACCTACATCACTCACATAGGTATTCTCCCTATCGACATGGACCACTACGCTAAAATGGAATATAATCCAGACTTTTATGCTTGGCTCATGTAGAAGAGAAGCACCATGCACAGGTGTTGAATGCCCTTAACCCTTTAACCTATAATCCTAGGAAGGATCCTTCTCATTCTCAAGGGGGGAGGGGGTAAGGTAAAATCAAATAAGTAATGTGAATAAAAAGTGCAAGGAAAACTAAAAAGCATCAGTCAATGCCCAAAATAGATGAAAAATTAATTTGTAAATTGATGAGAAATGTCATGAAATCTTGGAATGAAGGGATTGTTTGAAGGAAAAGTCTACTAATGTGCTTAAGCATCTTAAGTCAGCAAAGCCTGAAGTCTTTCCTTCTGTCGAGTAATTCTTTTGAAAAGAACTAATGGTGAATATGGCTTCATGACAGGCAACCATCATGGCAGGCCAAGAAAAGACTGATAAGTTTCCTTTCTTAGAAGAACGGGTGAAATACAGCCTCTTAGTGGAGATGATGGGACCTCAAATGGGCCAACACTGGCTATGGCACTAGCCGGATCTCATGCTCATAACAGACAAACACACCCTCACGGCCTTGCAGACCAGGAGCGTCTATCTTCTGCTAAAGGACAAACTGCCCTAAATCCTAATCTATGCATTTATAGTTTTATAGTTTTGTAGTCCAACATTTCCCTTTCTATAGACTCCACAGAGGAAGAACCCATACACATTGGCAATAAACACCACAATAATCACATACATGGGAGGCAACCTCTCGATAGAAACACCACGGCCCCACTGCAGCTCTCCTACATCGCAGGGATTAGCCCCTTGATGCACTACTCAACATATAAGACAAACGAACAAACTCCACTCTATCATTTGAAAGTAATCCAGGAGATATACCATGTGTCCCTACTAAATAATCCCCCAAGAAACGAACGTCTATCCTACGGCTTAGGATGCCTTTCCACACTCAAGCGTGGGTCATCGTCATTGAAAACAGGTGCTATGCATCCAGATCTTTTATTCCTATACCATGGTTTACATGCACATGCAAAGGTGGATGGTTCTAAAGTGCTCAAACATCATTTTCAAATCAGTAACGTGGTGAACAACCAGGCTTTTCAAATGCTTATTCCCTAACGCGTTGCAATGATGTAAGGATAGCACCGAGACAACACTCATGCTACTATCCTCTTAATTAAAATAACACAGACTCTATGTCATGGTACGCAGCAGAAAATCAGCAACAATTAGCACGCAAATCACACCATTCAAACATCCCAACCCCCTACGTTTAGGTATTACTTTCGTTGCATAGGTGTAGAGGTTCATTTTGTCATGTTTTGATGTATAAAAAGTGATAAGTCACAAACTTTGACAAAGAGATAGGGAAAACTGAGGCTAAACCTCATGCTTTACCACTACCATACATCCCTAAACAATCATTATATTTTTCCTTATTTTTCCAAGACGTATTTCTATTTTTCCCCTTATTTTCCCCATTTTCTTGATTTATATTGCCAATAAAATATGCTATTTTCTGATTTTTCTTGTTCTAATCACTTTAGCATACTAACATTCTATTTATCTTCCATTTTCCCCCCATGGGAACATCTTTTGCCCACCCGAAATGGAAAAACTACCATTTTTCCACTTAAAAACCGCATTTCGGGTTTATGGGAATTAAATAAAGCATGTAAATCATTGCAAAACCAAGATTTTTTTATAAACAACAATTGATCATGATGCAAACAGCACACAAATAAATTTTCATCCAATAAGAACATAATTATCATCATAAACTATCAAAAATCCTTCATTTTTCTTCATAAAAATGGTCATATCGTGTTTTTACGTAACCCGAGATGCATTGAATGACTGCATAACCAGCAGACAGACCCTCCATTGCTCTCAATCCAATGTTGTACTTCAATCTTTAGCATCTCCATCAATCTCCATCACCACTTTCGTCATTCTCCCTCCCCGGTTCCTTCATCAAGATGGTACACATGAACAACCCATAGAGAAGAGAGAGAGGGAGGAGAGAGAAAGACTAGAATCTATTCTCTTCATCCCGGCAGCCATTCCTCGCATGAAGACTGGCAATATCATTAGCCAAGAGGGAGAAGTTGAGGGGTAATGTCGGTTGCATGGGGTACATTCAGCATGACAATCATCATCCATGAGGATGAAGCACAAATTTCAGACGTTGCCTGCACGCCATTTCTTCACGAAATCTCCACGTTTTTTCATACCCTCCTTCATAAAATTTGGGGGGGTTAAAATTCCAAAGGGCACCCCCCCTCTGGTCCTCTTAATGTCCACCTCTTCAAATCTTGCCCAATTTGTGGCCACTTCCTCGTTCGGACTCCGATTCGAGCTCTGAAAAAACTTGGGCATCCATCTTGACATCCACACTGACTGGCAGCTCCTGACATCCCACGCGGCATTCAGAAAAATTATCAAAAATCCACAAATGTCGCTCGGGCACCTTTTAAAAGATGTCTTTCACTTTGGTGCTTAAAATCGTCCTAGCTACAGCCGCCGCCTTCGATGTTAAATATTTTTCCCCTAAATTCCAGATTTTTTGGCAAATTTTAGGCACATCCCGTGCTCAAAACTCTGCTCTCAGGAGAGAAGGGCTTTCAATCAATTTAAATTCTAGCATATCTTCAAAACTAGAGGATGTAGCCATCAAAGAACAGCCATGAGACAAATTATTGAGCACTGTAATCTGCAAAAATACATGGAAGCAGTGGGCCAAGGGGTGGATTACATCCATTGCACAGAGTTCTTATGAACTTTTCATAGGAACCACAGCACCGCGATTGTTCAAGAGGGAGAAGAAACTCATGGGGTTCAGATTGAATTGACCCCAAAGTTGGTAGAAAGAGCAGTGGGCATGGCAAAAAAAGTGGAGAGAAAGCCAAAGAGAGATGTATATGCCATGCTGGGGATGGAGAAGGTGAAGTTCCACACCAACGATGGCATCAGCTTGGTAGATATACCGAATCCCCAAATCCAACTCCAAGCCAAGATGGTGCATGTATTGTTTTCTAGTCAAAGGTATAACACAATCATGAGCCACATTAATGTCCCCTTGCAAGAGAGCATTGCAACATGACCACTGGATGAGGTGAACCTCAACAATTTTGTGAGAAAGACCATTGAGACCTTGGCAAATGCTTTGGCAATAGGAGGACAGCCCGTCAGAGGAGAGTCCCCTACCACCAAGGCTAAACGAAAAGCTTCATCTTTAAAGGCCTCAACCATTGGATTTGGTGGGGTCCTTATTTCCATCATCATAGAAGCCTTGGGACAAGGGTAGGGAGGAGGAGGAGTTGATGAGACACCAAGTGTCAAGATTGTGGGAGAGAAGGAAGGAGTCTCACTTGTAGCTTTCTTGCTTGCACAATGGGGGAATACACACAAAGGTGGAGGCTGAAAACAATTTTTCTCTTCTTAGTTGTGTAAGCCAAAAGAACACTAGTACAAAGAAATAGAAGAACCCTATATATGGGTCTCAAACCAAACTCAACTAACTAAGGTGGCATACTAATTGAGCCACGAACTAGAGTAGATAAGGATAGCTATCATCTAGCAATTATTCATGGGCGGTGTACCAACCGCATCTGTAGCTAATAAGTCGGTGACATAAATGCACAACGGTCACCCTGGCATATCACGAGTGGAGCTCGATATCTCAACACTCCCCCTCGAGCTCAATCCCAATTCCTGCACACCAAGCAGGTCTCTGAACTTGTGCAGCTTCTCTGCGCCCAATGCCTTCGTAAATATGTCAGCTACCTGATCCTCTGTGCTGACATAAACTAGATCAATAAGACCTGGTAAAACCCTCTCCCGCACATAGTGATAATGCACCTCAATGTGCTTTGTTCTAGCATGATAGACTGGGTTATTTGCCAAGTGTATACTACTCATGTTGTCACAATAAATGACAAGTGGCCCATCTGTAGGCTGATGCATATCATAAAGTAGCTTATGCAAACAAGCTACCTCACATGCAGCCATCGCTGCGCCCCTGTACTCAGCCTCTATACTCGACAAGGCAACTGTATGCTATTTCTTGCTACTCCAAGTGACTGCAGCACTCCTAAAAGAGAACACATATCCATTGGTAGATCGTCTATCAGAAATACTACCAGCCCAATCAGTATCAGTGTATCCATGCAACTTTATCTGAACCCCAGTCTCATAAAGTAGTCCATACTGCAATGTGGACTTCACATACCTGAGTATGCATCTAGCCGCATCCAAATGCGGTTTCCTTGGAGCCTGCATAAACTGACTTACCAATCCAACAGCATAGCTCAAATGTGGCCTAGTAATAGTCATATAAATCAAACTTCCTACTATGCGTCTGTACATAGTAGGGTCTTCCAGAAGCTCACCTGCATCTGCGCCCGCTCAGCTTCACATTCTGCCCCAAAGGAACTGAAATAGGCTTACAGCCTGTCATCCCATATTTGGACAGCATGTCCAATCCATACTGCCTCTACAAGAGCCGTATCCCACTTGGTGATCTAATCACCTCAATGCCCAAGAAATAACGCAGCTCTCCCAAATCCTTCATCTCAAACTTCTGCTTCAATCGCATTTTCACATGAAGGATATCTTTGTCACTGTCACCTGTCATAATCAAATCATCAACATAAATGACAAGTAGCATAATATCTTTCTCTATTTTTCTCACATAAAGTGAAAAATCTGCCTTGGAAATCTGAAAGTCAATAGTGACAAGATACTGTCCTATCTTGTCAGACCATGCTCTAGGTGCTTGCTTCAAGCCATACAAGGCTTTCTTCAACCTGCAAACAAACTCAGGATGAACAGCGTACACATAACCTAGTGGCTGCTCCATATAGACCTCTTCTTGCAAATCACCATGTAAGAAGGCATTCTTTACTGTTAACCCCAACACGAAGAAAGCAAAAAGAAGTGGAAAAGATGCAGGGCAAAGGCGGAAAAAAGGTAGCCCGACTGAAGAAAGAAAAGGAGAAAAGGCCAAAAGCGCAAGGGCAACCTTAAAAGTCCAAGGCAAATGCAAAAGGGAAAAGGTGCATTTTAAAATAAAAAAGCGCACCCTGAAATCTTGTAAAAGAGCGCCGGGCTCTCACCCGTGCAATTTGTAAATGTAGACAGGCGGTGGAAAGGAAGCTAGGAAGATAGAAGGACAATGGGAAAAAGGGCCTAGGCTATGGCCGGCCATGTAAAAAGGGGAAAAAGGGGATGACCGCCCAAAAGGGATTTAGGGTTTTGTATATAAAGTTGAAAAGTGAATGAGGAGCTCATTCTTGTGTGTGGCCAAAAGTAGCTCTCCTCTTCTTCTTCTTCTTCTGGTCTTGCTTGCTTGAGCTTGTGCTTGAGAGAGGGATTGTAAGAGTGTGAGGGAGTGAGTGTGTGAGGGTGAGGGACCGAGGAGGAGAAGCTCTCCATCGTCTCCTCTCTTCTTCTCTTCTCTTGTCTTGCTCGCGGAAATGGAGCTTGGAGCGTGGAGCTTGAGGATGGAGCTTGCTTGAAGCTTGCACTTGGATTGTGGAGCTACCGGAGTGCGCGGGAGAGAGGTAACTCGAACGGCATCAAGGTAAGCTCACTACACCCGTAGATATGGATGGCGCGTCGGCTATGTGAGAGGTAGCCATTAGTGCTCGGCTTGGAAAGCTTGAAACAATAAGCAGTCCGAGGGTCTTGGCGGTTGAGTGAAAGCTCCCACATTTTGGTTCCGTTGCCGGGACCAATGGATTCAAGCCTTGAGCGCTTGCGCGCTTCGAATCGGGCATTGGAGTAGGGTTCCTCCGAACCGGTGCTTGAGGTAGATAGGTAGGAAGCGAGGGGGTTGAAGAGGGTATTCGATCTCCTTGGCAAGTAGGTTTTTTGCTTTCTTGAGATTTATGTTGTGGAATGGAGTAGTGTAGTATTTAGTTTGTGATTTGGATGCATTTAGGATAGGAAAAAACAAAGAAAAAAAACAAGCAACCAGTAGGGTTTTCTGTTGCTGTATAACAGGCTAAAATAGGGAAGCAGGGGACCAGATTCAAGTTTTTGGGTGAGACAGTGACAGGGAACTAGCTGTAAAATTCTGCAGTGCTGGGAAAGGACTTTAAGAGGCCTGGGAGGCCAGGATAGGCCTCAGTTCCTTGGTTTGCCTTGTGTGAGAGAGAGAGAGAGAGCTTCTGGTTCACAGGACGAGGAAGCGCTACCTCGATCTCTAGGCGCCGGTGATTCGCGCTGCTCCAGGTGAGTCTGGTGTTTTCCAACAAGTGCTCTAATCAGATCTAGAAAGTCGGTGGTGATTGCGTGCATCAGACAGTAAGGAGGGGTCAAACGCGCGGGAATCGCGCCTGCCGCCGACACACTCGGACCAACTCGCAGTGGTCCGATTCCCAGAATCGGACCACCCGAGTTCTGGAGTCGGACCATTCGATTTCCAGAATCGGACCGTCCGACTGAGAGTGAGTCGAACCAGTCTAGTCCGATTACCAGAATCGGACCAACCCAATTGGACGTGCCACGTGGCACTTGGACCACTCGGACCAACCCGTCCGATTTTGAGAATCGGACGCTCGGACCAACCTGTCCGACTCGGATACTCGGACACTCGGACACTCGGACCAATCCATAATCGGACCACTCAGAATCGGACCAGGCCATCCGAGTTCCAGAATCGGACCAGCTCAGGATCGAACCTGCCAGAATCGGACCACCCTGTCCGATCCGATTCCCAGAATCGGACCACTTTGAAAGTCGGACCACTTCTTGATCCGACTCCTAGAATCGGATGTGACCAAAATTGGACCATTGGTCCGATCGGACCAACCCCAAAATCGGACGTCCGATTCTGATAATCGGACTCCTGAAAATCGGACATCTTAGAGTCAAACCAAAAAACTGTCAAAATCAGACAGGTATCCAGAACACAAATTTTGATGCATCTAAACTCCGAAATTGACCCCAAAGACCACGTAGAGCTAAAGGCACATCACAGATCCATCACTAGGCTGAAACTTAGAGCACGTAGTTCAAAATTTGGCTATAAACGGTCCTCCAAATTGCATATGGTGTCTACCGTAACGGCCCTGCAGGCCAGGGGGGATTGCCCCCCCTCGGACCCCCGCAGAGGGGGCTCTGCCCCCTCCACACCTCCCCCGAGTAGGTTGGAGAGAAAACGCGCGCCGTGACAGGTCTTCCAAATTGGACCCTAGTGAAGCAATGGCTCTACACGAGCATGGATTCTCACTTGCAAAAGAGCAGCCGAAAGCCCATACCCGAACAGAGAGAAATAGAGACCCTAGAACATCAATGGGCCAATCTAGCCATCAAGGGCAAAAAGGCCACACCACTAGAACACAAAGACATTGTGTTCAAACCGTGTCTAGTCAGAGCAAAATGCAACTTCAGCAAGCTACAAATGCGAAGATGACTAGACATGACACTCTTGATGAGAGATGTATCTTGAATAGCACTGCATTGACAATCCAAGACAGCAGTGGAGAATCCACATCTGGTCGTGTAGTCAAGAACTCAAGGGCATCTCTCAGAAGGCTTAAATTTACAAGCCAGGACCCGGAAGATGAAGACATAGTACCACCTGCTTATCTTAGGGTCAAACTCACCGCGAAAAGAGAGCATACTATCGACGCTCTGATTGATGAAGGAGCAGATTTTAACATCTTGACCTATGAATCATGGACCCTACTAGGCCAACCAGAGCTCACACCGACTAGTGCAACTCTTAGCCCTTATGGGGGACACCCACAAGCACTCATAGGGAAGTGCAAAATCCTTGCGACAATTGAAACGGAAAGCTTGCCTATCCTATTTTATGTTCCTCCAAAAAGTGCTAGCTGTAGGAAAGAAACCCTCCTAGGAAGACCCTTCAAAAGGGCAACCAAATGTGAGGCTAACTATGTAGCACAGGGGATACACCTGACACTACCAGGTGTGAGGATAGTCACCACCTTTAGCAAGGGCAACCTCATCAAACCTCAAGGGAAAGGCAAGGAAGGCGATGACATAACAGTCAAGCCTACAAATGAGGGTAGGGACGTGTTGGAAGAGTTGATACAAGCGCAGGTCGAACAACGAGAACCAGTGAGTGGGGCCATGCCAGAAACAAGAAGGTCAAGAGACAAGGCCAAGGACAGGGTTTGGACTCACAAAAATCATAGAAGAGCATGAAAGAAGCCCAAGCCTTATAGGTGAAGGCATCGATGGAGAGCTAGCACAACGCCGCGATGGATATCCAAAGCGTTGCTTCGTGCTCAAGGGTATTATGCAGGCAACCAATGGATTTGGGTACTAAAATCCCCTACTGAACTGCCTCTATCAGCTGAAGGCCAGAGTGCCTCAAAAGCATGGCACAGGAGGAAATCTAAGAGAAACTCTAGGTCTCAAGGTAAGAAACCAGACATGACTGTTCAAGGGAAAGAGCCCCAGCCTAGCATGCTAAATAGACAGATGTCATATGTAGCCATTGAGCAGGCACAAAAATCGTTAGCGCCCAAGGAGCCTTTGATTCCCCAAGGGGAGAACAAGCATCATAGGCACAACATTGCTCAAGGCAAGGCTGATCGCTCAACAATGCAAATAGCACAATCGTCTAGTAACCTCGAGCAGATCATTCAGCGAGTGCCAAACCCACCTAAGAGTCCTAGATCTCCTACGCCCTCTTCTCCCAAACAGACACAGGAAGCAATACATCAGTTGTCAAGGGCGACTGCTCAATTCCAATCTCTATCTCCATCTAAGCTTCCAACCGTCAAAGAGGTGGGACATGATGCCATCTGTAGCTCTCGACCCGAGGATATGCCTGAGCCACCTAATGCGACTAGATCAGCTCATGTTCGATCTACACAAATGAGTGCTCAAAGGCCAACGAAAGACACAACCACTTCTGATCGCCCTAGGGACTTGACACCGCAATCCACCAAGGGTAGCCAGCCCACTGAACTAGTTGCTACTACTTCCAATCAGGGATCACAGCAGTCACAGCCCTTGGCTGCGACAATACCCTATGTGGAACATGTCCTTAGAAGTTCACCTATGGAAGAGGTGTCGCAACCAAATCCCTCGACAACTCCAGCACTTTCAAAGTGCCTAAAGCCTAGGACGGAGGAGTTAAACGCAAGGGAGTTGGTTGAAAAGCTAGACTCTCCGAAAAGGGCGGCAGTTGTGCCCTCACAATCGGGCAAGGCTATTCAGCAAACCACATCTATGTCCCATAAGGACACACTAGAGAAGGGAAATACTGAGGCTCGACCAAGCACATCAACGATCGATATAGCCCAGGGTCCTGAGTCGTTGAGAGAGGCACCTTCATTGACCAAGAAAAAGAGGAGAAAGCAGAGAAAACAACAACAGTCGCAGGTGGTTGTGGACCCCAAGAACATTGAGATGAAGGGTGCTGGAGAGTTGATGAATAAAGCATCGAGTCCATCCACCAATGAACCCACTGATGCCTCTCCTAATAGCGGTGAAACCTCAGATACATCTGTGTGCTCTGACAACCCAAAGCAACAGTTGCCATCAACAGTTGCTTGCAACACTCTATCCACTGACAATGGAACTCACATTGATCAATCAAGAGTGGATACAACACTATCACAACAGGGTGACAAATCTATACCAGTCACATCCGAAAAGAATCATGATGAAATAGCAGCAAAACCTCAGGAGAACCGTGAGAACCCCAAGAGCATAAGAAATCCTAGCGTTGACCAATCTTACTCATCTAGGCCTGAGCCCCTGGCCATGCTAAAGCCTAAGGAAACTCTTAGAACTTTGCATGAGATAGCAACCGAGGAAAGCCCTCGTTGAACATAGAAGTGTCACAGAATGCTTAACTGAGTTGGAGGCTAAGCTCAAAGTGGTCGCGCGTGTCTACGTCCTTGCGGATATGGGCACGATCCCCAAGGAGCAACTTGGAGATTACTTGACCTTTCCTCTATCATGGGAAGAACCAGAACATCTTAACGGGCACTATGACAGGCTCCTGCATGAACATATGCGACTCATCCCTGACGAGGAGGCTGACGAACTGAGCTTCACCATCATGTTCAATGAAGTGCTCTGCTGACCGAATCTCGTAGACATAGAGCTACTAAAGCGACTGTCAGCAAGCCAGAGTCAATTCGAGCAGCGTTGGTGCGAAAGCCGCGTTGTAATGGCCGAAATAGGGGCTCAGATCATGACGGTCTCAGAAGAGCGATTGGCCAAATGGCGGTCTCAAAGAGACCCAACCTATGTGGCACCGACTTCCCTTCGAGTGCTGTCTGACATTCGGGGTACGGACTTAGCTGGAACTAGGCTACAGGGCCCTTTAATTGATAAGTTTCTCACTGAGGAGGAGTTACATATTGCCAGTAGACTCAATCAAGGTTCCATGCTACTCGACGTGGCAAAATATCTATCAGTATTAAGTAAGCTGCCGCGAATACTGGATGCGTGTGCCACGCTCCGGTACAACCCCGAGTTCTACACTTGGTTCTTATCCTCGTGAAGTGACATGGATTCATAAATATGTATATAAATAAACACTGATTCTTGTGTCACCTTGTATAAACAATATTAACACACACAAGCAATGATAGTCAAGCGCAGGCAGAAAAGTTGGGTCTGACAGGCTAAGCTCCCCAAGTCCTCTTCTCATCACACATTTAAAAGCTGTGTGACCATTCCCACCTCCAAGTGAAGGGCATGCAACCCACATTACCGCCATAGGAGGCCTTGACCAATAACACTGGTGTTGTAGACAGGGTGCAGTCCCTTTCTATACACCTTCTTCCCGTTTTGGTCTACCCTTCCGAGGATGTACCCTATCCCACTCCATGACAACCGGTCCACACAACTTAGCATAAGCCAATATTGGCTAATGGCTGGAGGCAACACAAACATCATCATGGGGGCCATCCCTTTACGACGAAACACTGCATGCCTCACCCCCCCTTCTTGTCATATGTGCTTCATAAACCACACTAAAATCCCTTCCACACAAACAGTTGTACCATGTATCAAGGTCTAACCCTTGGACTCCGTCTTGCAGGTTTCCTTTTGCGGCGGAACGCATGGAGGATGATGGAGATCTAGCATGCAAAGACACTCTTCGCAGAAGGCGAGAGCATGTGGCACGCGCCCCTCCACCGGAGCGCTATGTGCCCACCATCAAGAGGTATGCCAAGAAGCGAGGCCCTAAGCGACATTGCCCAAGGCGAAGGCCGAAGAATCCTCGAGTCAAGAAAGTCGAGACTCGAAACACACAACAGGTGGCAGCACTAGTGGTACGCACTCCCAGCTCCCGCTCGGGCCCCAGATGCTCAAAGGCAGAAAGGGCAGCTCGGGAAAGAGAAGAATTTAATGAATTATTTAAAGATATTCTGGAGACGGTAGCAGGCCGGGATTACACCATTCATGTCCCGGCCGACATGTTCCCTTTCTATACCAGCAGAGCCCCAATCACCCGGCCATCCAGACTCGCCCCGCCTCGTACAAATCGAGTAGCCCATGATGCATAAAGGGCTTATCAAATGATAACTGGCCAGGACTTTTTGTTTTTAAATGGTTAAGTGTTCCCGACTTGTTAAGTGTTGACATGTTCCTGACTTGTATGAACTTATCATATCTACGTTTAATATATGCTACGCCTTTAGCAAAAGAAAAAGCTAATCAAGCACAGGTGATAAATGTCTAGTCAACACCATAGAATTCAAATAAGTGATATCTCCTTGCATTGCACTGGTTTATTATAGTTGCGGCATACACAATGCATATGCTCTCATGAAGCGACAAGTGGATGCAGGATAATACAGGTCCTTGTGCGAAAATGTTTAATGCCCAATCACCGCAACACCCACAACCCCACAATGAGCCGCGGCAAAGCCACGCTGCCGAAAGCACCCTTGCCAACCGCCCACATTGCATGGCCCACAAAACATTCCTGGGCCACGCCCCCTTTCTGGGTCAAGCTCTATAGTTGGCTCATGGCAGTCGTTACCTCAATTGTACCCACATCGCATGTGCCACAAGGAGGGTTGCAATATCTCAAGTGTATCTCCCCCTTTCGCCAACTGCTTCTCTAACAACGAGGCTAGGGCACCATCATCATTATACTATTCATTTTCTAAGCCTTCGAAGCTTGACATTTTCCAACCCATTGAAAGGCTGATAGCCTCAACATATTGTAATGGTTGTACTCAGGCAGGAAAAAAGAAAAGAAAGAAAGAAAAGAAAAAGAAATGAATGGAAAAATAAGAAGCACCCACGATCACAGCACATCACCTAGGGGTCCTCAAATTAGGTACGTCTGGTGACCTTGGTCGATCGGCTTCGTCCCTAGTCCCCTAGCCCCTTACAATCACCCACAATTGTTCAGGGCACATCAAGGGCAGGACATACCTGGGGAGCTTGTCTCGCCTAGGGTTAGACCTATCACCCTGACCCACTTGCACAATTTTCTTTTGCACTCTGCCTTAGTACCTTTGCAATCAGTGGTGATAAGCACCGCACGATTGGCCATGAAAAGTACACCGTACTCATCAAGCAAGTCCAGTAGTTCCAGCTACTAAAAGTGTGGTGTCCTTGTATTCCATTATGCTACATCGTGCAGTCACAATGCAAAGGATGTCTCATATGCCTTCACGCGTATTCCTTCTCCACATGGACAACTTTGCTTCATCCATGAATTGTTATGAGAAACTAGCCCACGGTCTTCTAACTATGTAATATCTAAGTATGCACGAGCACTCACATAATATTTGCACCGAAGTATATCCACAGTTTGGGTCCTCAAGTGCAGGACAATACTCTAGGCTTGCTTAGCGTTCGACCTGTCTCCCAAACTAATCAAAATATGACTTGTGCATGATGAGAAGCCTAGCACTACCCCTTAAGGAGAGATCACAGGTGAGGTTTTCCAATTGCAGGTATAAGGTGTTATTTGCTCTTCATCAACACTCAACTTTGATACTTGTCCCTTACCATCCAACAAGCCCGCAAAGAATCGTCATGTGCAGAATCCCCAACAAACCAACACTTGTGCTGGCCATCAATGCAATCCCCAACACAGCATAGCCCTACCACCAACTCCAACAACCTTCCACCAGCCACCTTGGCCACCAACAGGCCCCTAGGACCTTCTGCCACACCACCACCAACACTCCTCCACGAAAACCACAAGCGTCCTTGTCACCCACGTCTTCGGTGCATGCTACAGCCTGCTACCTACGACGGTGAGGGCCATGGGACTGGCACTCGTCTAGGAGGGGGGTAATGTTAACCCCAACACGAAGAAAGCAAAAAGAAGTGGAAAAGATACA
The DNA here is from genome assembly GCF_053477565.2 of Lygodium microphyllum. NCBI lineage: Eukaryota > Viridiplantae > Streptophyta > Polypodiopsida > Schizaeales > Lygodiaceae > Lygodium > Lygodium microphyllum. The sequence continues at coordinate 29,719,380 of NC_141160.1, read as the reverse complement.
GGGCAAAGGCGGAAAAAAGGTAGCCCGACTGAACAAAGAAAATGAGAAAAGGCCAAAAGCTCAAGGGCAACCTTAAAAGTCCAAGGCAAAGGCAAAAGGGGAAAGGTACATTTTAAAATAAAAAAGTGCACCCTAAAATCTTGTAAAAGAGCACCGGGCTCTCACCCGTGCAATTTGTAAATGTAGACGGGCGGTGGAAAGGAAGCTAGGAAGATAGAAGGACAATGGGAAAAAGGGCCTAGGCTATGACCGGCCATGTAAAAAGGGGAAAAAGGGGATGACCGCCCAAAAGGGATTTAGGGTTTTGTATATAAAGTTGAAAAGTGAATGAGAAGCTCATTCTTGTGTGTGGCCAAAAGTAGCTCTCCTCTTCTTCTTCTTCTTCTGGTCTTGCTTGCTTGAGCTTGTGCTTGAGAGAGGGAGTGTGAGAGTGTGAAGGAGTGAGTGTGTGAGGGTGAGGGACCGAGGAGGAGAAGCTCTCCATCGTCTCCTCTCTTCTTCTCTTCTCTTCTCTTCTCTTCTCTTCTCTTCTCTTCTCTTCTCTTCTCTTCTCTTCTCTTCTCTTCTCTTCTCTTCTCTTGCTCGCGGCAATGGAGCTTGGAGGGTGGAGCTTGAGGATGGAGCTTGCTTGAAGCTTGCACTTGGATTGTGGAGCTACCGGAGTGCGCGGGAGAGGAGGTAACTCGAACGGCATCAAGGTAAGCTCACTACACCCGTAGATATGGATGGCGCGTCGGCTATGTGAGAGGTAGCCATTAGTGCTCGGCTTGGAATGCTTGAAACAATAAGTGGTCCGAGGGTCTTGGCGGTTGAGTGAAAGCTCCCACATTTACATCCATCTGATGTAAAGACCATCCTTTTGATGCAGCCATAGCAATGACTGCTCTTACGGTTGCCATCCTTGCAACCGGACTGAATGTTTCTTCATAATCAATGCCATATATTTGTGCATACCCCTTGACTACTAATCTTGCCTTATATCTATTCACAGAACCATCTGCATTGTGTTTCACCTTATAAACCCACTTACAACCAATTGCATTCTTATCTTTAGGCAAAGATACCAATTCCTATGTAGCATTTGCTTCCAAGGCATCCATTTCTTCATCACTTTCTCCCATTTTTCTTTTCCCATGGCTTGCTCAAAAGAAGTGGGTTTTGGTTCCTACATCACTTTGACCATATATGCATAGTGAATGGCTATAAATCCATCATATTTCAGCCTATCCACAGGATACCTAGCTCTGGTAGACCTGCGCAAAGTAGATTCACTCCCAGGTGCTCTCAAAACATCCCTAGTCTTCCTTACTCGAGGTGTAACAATAGAAGGAATACCCAACTCATCATCAATGCTCTGTTTTGAGCCACTGTATTCACCATCCACATAAGAGTGACCTGCATTCACATTAAACATGGGCTGATCTACCTTCTCTTTTCCTTTTCGTGATACCTACATACCACTATCTGCATTGCTTTGAGAAGATTCTCTTGATCTCAATCTGCCTGTCCATGGCAAAGAATGTGAACCACTGCTAGAGGACGCTCCAGGTCCACTAATATCTTGTGACTGCTGCTGTGAATTCTGTGCAGCATTACCATTTTGTACATCTACATTATCAATCACATTTACTGGTTTATACCAGCTACTCATCTCATCAAAAACAACATCTCTGCTTACTGTAAACTTACGAGTAGAAGGATTATAGCATCTATACCCTTTTTGCTATAGAGAGTAACCAATAAAGATGCACTTCTTAGCTTTTGGATCCAACTTGGATCTCAACTCATCTGGCGCATGAACATAGGCAATACCAAAAATTTTCAAATGAGAAATATCTGGTTTCCTACCAGTATACCTCTCCTCTGGAGTCATGCCATGTATTGCTGCAGTGGGAGTCTTGTTCATTATGTAGACTGTTGTAGCAACTGCCTCAGCCCAGTAAAAATCTGGCAAGTCTTCTTCATTGAGCATGGCATGAGATACCTCTCCAATATGCCTATTTTTTCTTTCTGCAATTCCATAAACTTCACTTTTCTTTTTCATAAAATACACCCAAACTTTTCTGCTATAGTCATCAATAAAAGTGACAAAATAATGACAACCTCCAGGAGATGCAGCTTTAGTAGTCCACACATCAGAGTGCATTAATTCCAATGGCTTCTTACTCTCTTGAACATGTCTAGGAAATGGTTTCCTTGCCTATTTTCCAAATTGACATGCTTCACATACCTTATGCATTTCTACAACCTTGAATTTAGGCAATCCTGCAACAATATTTTGGGCTTGCATTGATTTAAGTCGTTGTACATTAACATGATCAATGCATTTATGCCAGATATCAATATCTGCAACTACACCGGTCCCATGTGCAAACATTGCTGCACTCAATTCAGGCATGTCTGCATCCAACGTAAATATTCTGCCCTTCTTCTTTCCTTTTACTATCAAGCGACCTTTATTTTTCATATCCTCAACAAAGCATCCATGAGAATTAAATCTGACCTGCAAGCCCTGCTCAACCATTTGACCAACAGAAACCAGGTTCTTGGTGATATTCGGGACATGAAATACATCCGATAGGTATTTCTTTTTCCCATCCTGCATAGACAAAGGAATTTTTCCAATCTGCACAATAGGATGTGAAGTACCATCACCAGTCTCCACAAATCCTGGTTTTTCCATTTTCCTTGCATCCTGCATCCATTCTGCATGACCTGTCATGTGGTTTGATGCACCTGAGTCAACATACCACACATCATTGCTTTCTTCTACACTTGTCACAGAATTGGTCATGTGCTGCACCATAAACAAATGCTCATTTCTGTCATCACCCTGTCTACTAGAAGATGCATAATTCCCTTGTTGCAATTTTCCATTCATGATGTCATTCTGTTTTTTATAGCAGTCTTTAGCCATATGACCCATTTTACCACAGTAGTAGCATTCAACATTGCTGTTTGCATTTTGGCCTCTTTGCCATCCACCACGACCTCTTTGGCTTCCCCTGCCTCTAGAGTTACCACGTCCTCCTCCATAGGACTGGTTTTCTTGAGTTTGCTGCATATTCTGATTTCTACCACGGCCTCCAGATCGGCCTCCTCTACCTCTGCCTCTACCTCTTCTAGCATTTGAGTAGAAGACAGCTTCTTTTGAAGTTCCTCCTGAAGAAGATGCACCACCATTTCTCTGCTCCTCAGAAATTAGAAGAGCAATCAACTCCTCAAAATCAGAAAATCTTTCACGGACGGAAATGGATGTTCGGAACTGTGCATAATCCTTTCCTAGACCATTCAAGGTCACAAAAACTAAATCATCATCTTCCACTGGCGACCCAATGGAAGCAAGTGGATCTGCAATCTTCTTCACCTTCATGTGGTAGTCATTGATGCTCATACTTTCTCTTTGCACATTGTGCAACTCTTGCTTGAGCTGCATTTTCCTGGCTTGTGTATTTGTGCTATACATTTTTGACAAAGTATCCCATGCCTCCTTTAGCGTACTTGCATCTTGAATATGCACAATCATAGAGTCTGAAATGTTGATAGACAGCCAGTACATAACTTTCCTGGCTCTCTCATGCCATGCTTTAAATGCCTGCATTTGCTGTTGATTGAGAACATCAGGAAGAACTGGTTCTTCTTCATTTCCTACAACGAATTCCCAATATCCTTTTCCCATAAGGAAATTCGTCATTCTAAACTTCCATGCTTGGAAGTTGTTCTTGTCAAGCTTTTTAGTGACAATCTATGAAAGAGAATCAGACGCCATTAAGAACACTGCAAAAAATTCTGTCACTACAAAGAACACAGCTTCAGCCTCATAAGGGCAAATTTGCAAAACTGACGAAAGTGGTATTTGACCACACAGTCACTTCCTAGTGACGATTTTGCATCAACAGGCAACAAGGATGATTCTGTAACTCCCAATGTCTCTGCGCACGGGCATACGATGCAATTTCTACAGTAACTTTTCACCGACCTGTAGAACAATGGTCGCACAACATAAAACAAGGCCTTATCCTGAGTGCGTGCAGAAAACTTCCGCCTCCAAAATAGGCCCCGAAATGGCCTCAAATCAAAAAAACAGAGCAACCGAAGGGCTAAAGCCCTAGTCCGCAGTATATACTACCCTCTTGCTACACTGCGAAGGACGTCTCAATCTGAGACAATGCACTCTTGCACTTCCCGGCTGTGCTACCTGCAGAGACTTGCTCCCAAAACAGAAAAATGAAAACAACATTGGTCCTCTTACCAAAACACCGCGAACTTGGTTTTCTTTCTTGAGCTCCTTACCACGAACAAGGCTCTGATACCATGTCAATATTGTGGGAGAGAAGGAAGGATCTCACTTGTAGCTTTCTTGCTTGCACAATGGGGGAATACACACAAAGGTGGAGGCTGAAAACAATTTTTCTCTTCTTAGTTGTGTAAGCCAAAAGAACACTAGTACAAAGAAATAGAAGAACCATATATATGAGTCTCAAACCAAACTCAACTAACTAAGGTGGCATACTAACTGAGCCACGAACTAGAGTAGATAAGGATATCTGTCATCTAGCTATTATTCATGGCCGGTATACCAACCGCATCTGTAGCTAACAAGTCGGTGACATAAATACACAATGGTCACCCTGGCATATCACGAGTGGAGCTCGATATCTCAACACCAAGTAGGTCGCCAGCTCACCAGGAACAAGAGGCACAATCCAGTGAAAGGACAATGAGTGAGGATGAAGACGACATGAAATAGGAAGAGCAGTATAGTCATGGAGAGGCTAAGAAGAAGAAGAAAATTGCACACGAAAAGCAATAAGAGGAGAGGAGGAAAAAAGAAGAAGCAAACTTACAAAAAGGCTCGCAGGGATTCCAAAAAGGCCAAGGAGGAAAGAAAGAGAAAGTAGAAAGAGGAGGAGGAGGACTTGAGAAGAAAGGAGGAGGAAGACATAGCCCTTGCAATGTACACATCCATTGGGCAGTAGTCCAAGCAGGATGAGTCGGAGCCCATGAGCCCGTCGCTTAGAGATGAAGGGCTGAGCTCAAGTGCCCAGGTTCCAGAACTCGTACCACTTGTAGTGCAAGAAGGCAAGGGCAAGGCCCTAACCATCCCCATTCCTACTCTCCTTGAGCCCGTCACTACCACCACCATATCCACACCTAGTTCTACGACCCAGGTAGACACCAGTAACCTAATGGCTTGGGTCCAATACTTTGTGAATAAGGAAATGAGCCAAGGAGCAAGAGAAGGGACCCCTCTGGCAAGAACCAAAAGACCAGCAGTAGCAGATGCCGAGTTTAGACAAGACTCGAAGAAGCAAAAGGTGGCAACATCTACAACATCCATCCCCGCAACAGAGATGCCACGTGCGGAGTATGATGAATATTTCAAGGAGCTTCTCTCTCAACTAGAGAAAGCCAAGGAAGAAAAAAAATCACAGTGGCAAAGCTAGAAGTAGAAAAGGAGGCCATGGCTACATTTTAGTTGGAAAAAACCCCCCAAATAGCCATGGACCAAAGGGAGATCAGTGAGCTCAAAGAACAATTGCAAACTAAAGATGAAGTAGAATTCAAATGATGGGCAAGACTGGATGAAGAAACCAAAGCTATAGTGCGCCTATGAAGACACAACAAAGAGATCATAGGGCTATATGAGGACTTGCAAGCGAAAATGGAGAAGATCACTAAAGCCACAGAGGAACTAAAGGCACTGAGGAAGGAAAGAGCATGCAGATATGAAAACGAAGTGGAGAAATTGACATAAGAGACAGCCTCATCGCAGAAAGAGCAGCAGAGAATGAAAAGAGAAATGGAAAAGAAAGAACAAAAACTGACACTGCTACCCCAAAGGCACGGGAAAATCCTTGAGGACATGACAAAAAAGGTAGACGAATGGGCAATGCATAATGAAAGACGAGTCAAAGCCTTGGTGCACTGTCTTGCTCAGGATGAAAAAGATAAGGTACTAGCTAAAAGCTGAGTAGAGGCCACCTAAGTGGGCTTCGAAACCTAGCAACGTGCCTTCCTCAATGCACTACTCCATGTCACCCAGACAAAGGAAAGGGAGGCCATTGAAACCGTCAAGAAAAAGTTGCAGATTGCACGTAGGACCTTGAGAGTAGGCCCGCAAATGCCGCTGCAACTTTTGGGAGTCAGCTTGACCCTGGAAGAGCAACAGAGATACCTACTGTTGGCGGGTTTGACCCTACAGGAAATAGATGCAATTGGGTTCATGAAAGGAGTCCAACCAGAAACCCAGCAAGGAGATGAGGCTGGCCCAAGATTTGAGATGGGGACCCATGAAGAAGAGATAGCCCCACAACCTCCTTCCCCACCATGGACGGAAGATTAGACACATCTAAAGAAAGAAGAGCTACACTTAAGGAAAAAAGAAAACAGATGGTGGAGGAAGCAAGGAGAAGGTTGAATGCCAGATTGGTACAAGTGCCACCTGCGCCTATTCCACCAAGCCAAGATACTTTCCCATCAAGCTTCCACACTGATTTGGTGATCTCGGAACAAGAAGAAACTTCTAGAAACCCCTTCGACTTGAACTTCCAATTCCCTGCTAATTTGCGCAGGGTTCTACGGATCAAGGTGGTGGAAGAAGTAATTGACATCAAAAGCAGGCTCATGGAAAAATTGCTGGCAGAGAGAGAATAGAACCCCACCCTTTGGGGCATAGAGGATGCAAAAATTTGGCAAAATAAGGTTTTTGAGGTCTCGAGATCAATGCCGGACTATGAGTGCTAGCCTACATGGAGAAGACATCTCACATAAACATGGACACTTGGGTGGTTTTTTGCAACACCCTCCCATTCGAATGCAACAACTTGACATTCATGCCATACCCTCAAAGAATGGGAGTGGATTTTGACCCCAATGTCCATGGTCGGTACAATTTCCCCATGATCTACAACATGAACTATACTAAGCCATAGGAAGCCCTCATCTTCACCCCAAAAAATCTGTATGATTCTATAGTCCATTTTGTAGATAAATTCTCCTCCTGCCCTGTCGACCCTGCATTCATTACTACATGTAATTACCTTAGGCTACTTAGAATACTACTTAGGAAAAATCCCACTTCATAAAAATGCAACCTTTCACCCCTCTACTCTGATCCCAACACCATAAACAATTGCGCCAAACTGATAATGCACATTGCTCGTCTCCCTTCGTTTTGTTTATCCCTTCTAGAAGATATGATGCCACTTCATGCATTGCAGTCATCCATTTTCCATTTCTCTCTACCATCACTTTGCAAGTCTGCCTGAACTGTCAAGAATCTCATGGTGAGGGGACTTGCTCAAGATGCTGCGCCGAACACACACAGAATGCACAAGGAGAAGCTCACTCAAGAGACAAGAAGAGAGATGGAGGCCAAAACGTTTTCTTGCTGATTTCTTCTTCTTCCTCCACACACTTTACAATGTACACAAAGTATAGATAAGAGACAACATAAAGAAAAGTGGCTTACTAAGTCAAACAATGCATAACCGACTACACTAGTCGACTGGTGCTATAACTATGCCAGCTGTAAATAGGTGTAACAACCTAAATATAATAAGTAATGAGTCAGTGGCCATGTGAGAGTCATAATGACCACCGACATACTAACTGTAGATGTGTGGACCCATCTAACCAGGCAGTCCATCATCAATGTCTGCATGTGTTGAGCTTGTCATCTCAACACTCCCCCTCAAGCTCAACTGCATCTCTGCAACTCCAAGTAAGCTTCGAAACTTTTGAAGCTTCTCTGTACCCAATGCCTTCGTGAAGATACCAGCTATCTGATCCTGTATGCTGACATACACCAAGTCAATCTCACCTGCTAGTACCTTCTCTCTCACAAAGTGGTAGTGTACCTCAATATGTTTTATTCTGGCATGGAACATAGGGTTCCTAGCCAACTGTATACTGCTCATGTTGTCACAATAAATGTCAACTGGACCTTCCACTTGCACATCTAAATCAGCCAATAACTTTTGTAGCCATACTACCTCACATGCTGCTACAGTAGCACCTCTATACTCAGCCTCTATACTCGACAAAGCAACTGTAGATTGCTTTTTGCTACTCCAAGTAATTGTTGCACTACCAAGAGAGAACATGTATCCGCTGCTAGATCTTCTATCAGATATACTACCAGCCCAATCTGCATCTATGTATCCAAACACTTGTACATCTGTACTTGTCTCATAGAAAAGTCCATAATGTAATGTGGACTTCACATATCTCAATATGCATCTGACTGCATCTAAATGTGGCTTTCTAGGTACTTGCATAAACTGACTCACAAGACCAACATCGTAGCTCAAGTCTGGCCTTGTAATGGTCATGTAGATCAAACTCCCCATTATCCTCCTGAACATAGTAGGGTCTTCTATCTCATCCCCAACATCAGCACTCAACTTTACATTCTGCTTCAATGGGACTGAAAGTGGTTTGCATGCTATCATACCATACTTAGACAACATATCCAAGCCATACTATCTTTGGGACAGCCATATACCATCATCATCTGATCACCTCAATGCCAAGGAAGTACCTTAGCTCACCTAAATCCTTCATCTCAAACTTCTTCTTCAAAAAATCCTTGACTTCAGCAATCCCACTATCACTATCACCTGTAATAATCAAGTCATCCACATAGATGACTATGATGACCAAACCTGCATCTCCCTTTCTCACATAAAGTGAGTGATCAGCATTAGAAACATAAAATCCAATATTGACAAGATACTCTCTAATCTTGTCAGACCATGCTCTAGGTTCTTACTTGAGCCCATAGAGTGCCTTCTTCAACTTGCACACATACATGGGATGCTCTAAATCTTCATAACCTGCTGGCTGATCCATATACACTTCTTCCTACAAATCACCATGCAAGAAGGCATTCTTCACATCCATTTTCTGCAACCTCCAACCTTTGGCTACTACGAAAGAAATCACACATTTGACAATTGCCATCCTAGCAACTGGACTGAAGGTTTCTTCATAATCTATGCCATATGTCTGGGGATAGCCTTTTGCAACCAGCCTAGCTTTGTACCTACTAATAGAACCATCTGCATTGTGCTTAATCTTATAAAGCCACTTACATTAAATAGCTTTCTTGCCCTTCGGCAATGATACTAGATCCCAAGACTTATTGGCCTCTAATGCAGCCATCTCCTCATCCATTGCTGCATCCCAATGAGTATGACCAACAGCATCCTCAAAACAAGTGGGCTCAACATCCTCAACTAGTTTCACCATATAAGCATAATGGTGAGATGCATAACCTTCAAAACCAAATCTTTTAACAGGGTATCTGACCCTGCTAGATCTGTGTACCACTAGATCACTCAATGGAGCCTTTACATTACTATGAGCTCTCTGCACACCTGGAGTCCTCACTGAAGGAATGCCAAGCTCATCATCCAAGCTCTCTGAGCCACTGGGGTCTCCATCAAGAACTGCATCAATGCCATCTGACACTTTATTCTTTCCTTTGTCTTTACCTGTAGTGCTACTAGATGCACCTGAAGATGCAGAGCTACTCCTTAGTCTCCCAGACCAAGGACTACCAAATGATGTCTCTGGTCCACTAAGAGTCCGCGATTCTTGCTTTTCAACCTGCATATGAGTTTTATGATCATCATCATCATCCAATGCATCACCACTAGATGCATACCAACTCCTCATTTCATCAAAGATGACATCCTTGATCACTTTGAACTTAAATGTGACAGTGTTATAACATCGATACCCTTTTTGCTCTAAAGAGTATCCAATAAAGACACATTTTTCTGCCTTTGGATCAAGCTTCTTCCGTAGCTCATCTAGCACATGAACATATGCAACACAGCCAAATACCTTTAAGTGTGATACATCAGGCTTCTTGCCAGTAAAGCATTCTTCAGGAGTCATCCCATGAACTGCAGCTGTGGGAGTTCTGTTCATAATATAAACAACAGTATGAACAGCCTTAGACAAAAAATGCTTAGGCATATTCTTTTCAGCCATCAAGGTGCGTGCAACTTCTGCAATATGCCTATTTTTCCTTTCTACAACCCCATTTTGCTGTGGGGTATACCTGCATGTGAACTGTCTCTTTATCCCATGAGACCTCAGAAAATCACTGAACTCATTTGAGAGGTACTCTCCCCCTCCATCTGACCTCAAACACTTTACTTTCAAGCCTGTTTCTCTTTCAACTACAGCCTTGAAAGTTCTAAAAAGATCAAATGCTTCACTCTTTTCCTTCATAAAATATACCCATAGCTTTTTAGAACAATCATCAATGAATGTGACAAAGTATGAACTGCCTCCAAGATATACATTTTGTGTAGGCCCCCAAATGTCTGTATGCACAACATCAATGATATTTCTGCTTACATCTCTGTCATGTGAAAAAGGGTTGTCTTGCCTGCTTACCAAACTGACATGCTTCGCATACCTTATGAAATTCTGCAACTCTAAATGTAGGCGATTGCATTAATTTTAGCCTTTGTACATTTGCATATCCAATGCATTTGTGCCAAATTTCAATATCTGCAACAACACCTTTCCCTTTAGTATACATAGCAGCATTCATAGTAGGAATTCCAGCATCCAGAGTAAACATACGTCCAACTCTACTTCCCTTTGCAACTAACCTGCACTTGTCATTGAAGTCTTCTACAAAGCAACCCTTTGCATTAAATCTGACTTGCAACCCTTGCTCTACCATCTGACCAACTGACACCAAGTTCTTTGTAATAGATGGCACATGTAATACATATGAAAGACTCTTTGTCTTACCATCATGCAAGGACAAGGGAACTTTTCCAATGTGTAAAATTGGGTGGCATGAATCATCACCCGTCTGCACATAACCTGCATTTTGCAAATCCTGCATCTCTCCAAACCATTCTACATGACTGGTCATATGATTGGATGCACCTGAATCAACATACCAAACATCATCATGTGTTCCCTTTCCTGTAATAGCATTCAGCATATGCTACATAACAAACAGACGTTCATTTTTGTCTTCATTCTATTGTGAAGACGATGCATAGTTTCCTTACTACATCTTACCACTGTGAATATCATCTTTCTTAGCATAACATTAGGCTACAATATGACCTGTTTTACCACAGTAGTGACACACAATACCAGAGTTGTTAGAACCTCTGTTCTGCCATCCACCTCTTCCTCTAAAGCTCTCCCTGCCTCTAAAGTTACCACGACCTCCTGAAACCTGCATATCTCCAAATTGCTGATTCAATCTGTTTTACTGGTTGTCACTACCACGTCGTGTATCACGGCCTCTTGAAGAGAATCTGCCACGTCCCCTTCTTGAACTGGAGTAGAAAGCTTGGACCTATTCACCACTTTTTTCAGATGTCTCACTCTGCATGTTGATCTCTTCAGTGATCATAAGGGAGACCAACTCATCGAAATCTAGAAATGGCTTTCTGATATACACGGAAGTTACAAAAGACTTCCAAGCCTTTTCATTGTTAAGTCCACCCAAGGTAGACGACAGCAAATCATCATCATCGGGCATTGCATCAATCACTGCTAAGGCATCTGCAATGCTCCTTAACTTCAGTGCATACTCATTGATAGACATCTTCCCTTTCTTCAATGTATTCAACTCTTGCTTGAGTTGAATCTTTCATGCCTTTTTATTTTCGGAAAACATACTTTCAAGTATGGTCCAAGCTGCATATGAATTCTCTACATTTCTAATATGTCCCAGCATATTATTGTCAATTACTGAAGATAGCCAATACATTACCTTTTTGACTTTTGCATTCCATTCCTTCCGTGCCTTTGTCTCTTCTGCAGTTGGAGGATCACTCACCTCCGGCTCCTTTTCTTCACCTGAAACAAACTCGTAGAGGTCTTTTCCAATAAGGAAGTTCGTGACACGGAACTTCCATGAAGGGTAGTTGTTCTTGTCGAGCTTCTCAATGATGGGGTTTCCACTATTCTCTGCCATTATCACAAACTAATACCAAACAGCAAGCAAATCTTCTGCAACCCTCGACCTGTAGTGCACAGCAATACACCGGACAGCCTTTTTCACTGTCTGCTCAACAATACATGCAATCTAAACCAATTTGCTGATAAACCTTCTGTTTATTCGTTGGTAAACTCCTTTGAACTTACAGATCTGAAATCTGTAACATGTGCACCTGTATACGGTAGACACAGCTTGAGAGCGGAGTTTTGAGCCCGGGATGTGCCTAAAATTTGTCAAAAAAATCCAAAATTTAGGGAAAAAATATTTAACATCGAAGGCAGCGGCTGCAGCTAGGACGATTTTAAGCACCAAGTGAAAGACAGCTTTTAAAAGGTGCCCGAGCGACACTTGCAGATTTTTTCTAATTTCTCCGACTGCCGTACGGGATGCCACGAGCTTCCAGTCAATGCAGGATATCAAGCCGAACGCCCGGGATTTTTCAGAGCTCCAATCGGAGATAGGACGAGGAAAGGGCCAAATAATGGCCAAGATATGAAAAGGTGGCCAAACTTAGGACCAAAGGGGGGGGTGCCCTTTGGGACCTTTGAACCCCCCCTAAAATTTTATGCAAGAGGCATGAAGAAAAATCGTGGAGAAAGAAGAAGAACATGGCGACAGCACGCAGGCGCAAAATGCGCCATCATCCTCTCTCCTCATGATGTGGGGCTGCAAATACCTCATGTAACTGACAATGCCTGGCAATTTCTCCCTCTTGGATGATCATTTCGCCGGCCTTCGTGCGAGGAATGGCTGTCCGAATGAAGAGAACAGATTCTAGTCTTTCTCTCTCCTCCCTCTCTCTCTTCTCTATGGACTGTTCATGTGTGCCATCTTGATGAAGGAATCGGGGAAGGAGGATGAAGGAAGTGGTGATGAAGATTGATGGAGATGCTGAAGATTGATGAGCAGCATTGGATTGAGAGCAATGGAGGCTCCGTCTGCTAATTATGAAGTCATTCAAGGCATCTCGAGTTACGTAAAAACACGGTATGACCATTTTTATGAAGAAAATGAAGGATTTTTTATAGTTTATGATGATAATTATGTTCTTATTGGATGAAAATTTATTTGTGTGATGTTTGCATCATGAGTAATTGCTGTTTATTAGAAAATTCTGATTTTGCAATGATTTACATGCTCTATTTAATTCTCGTAGAACCGAAATGTAAGTGATAAAATGGTAGTTTTTCCGTTTCAGGTGGGTAAAAAGTGTTCCCATGGGGGAAATATGGAAGATAAATTGAATGTTAGTATGTTGAAGTAATTGGAACAAGAAAAACCAGAAAAAATCATATTTTATTGCTAAATAAATCAAGAAAATGAAAAAAATAAGGGAAAAATAGAAATACGTCTTGAAAAAATAAGGAAAAATATAATAATTGTTTGTGGATGTATGGTAGTGGTGAAGCATGAGGTTTAGCCTCAGTTGCCCCTATCTCTTTGTCAAAGTTTGTGATTTATTGCTTTCTATACACATCAAAATATGACAAAATGAAACTCTACACCTATGCAATGGAAGCAATACCTAAACGTAGGGGGTTGGGATGTTTGAATGGTGTGATTTGCGTGCTGATTGTTGCTGATTTTCTGAGGCATTTCATGACATAGAGTTCGTGTACTTTGATTAAGAGGATAGTAGCACGGGTGTGGTCTCGGTGCTATCCTTACATCGCCGCAATGCATTAGGGAATAAGCATTAAAAGCCTGGTTGTGCACACCACATGTTGTTGATTTGAAAATCATGTTTGAGTACTTTAGAATCATGTTTGCGTTAGGAAATAAGCATTAAAAGCCTAGTTGTGCACGCCACATGTTGTTGATTTGAAAATCATGTTTGAATACTTTAGAATCATTCACCTTTGCATGTGCATGATGATCATGGTATCGGAATAAAAAACCTGGATGCATAGCAGTTGTTTTCAATGACAATGACCCACGTTCGAGTGTGGAAAGGCATCCTAAGCCCTGTAGGATAGACGTTCATTTCTTGTGGGATTATTTGGAAAGGACACATGGTATATCTCCTGGAGATGTTTGAAAATGAAGAGTGGAGTTTGTTCGTTTGTTTTATATGTTGAGCAGCGCATCCAGGGGCCAATCCCTGTGATGTAGGAGAGCTGCAGTGGGGCCGTGGTGAATCTACCAAGAGGTTGCCTCCCATATATGTGATTATCATGGTATTTATTGCCAATGTGTATGGGTTCTCCCTCTGTGGAGTTTATAGAAAGGGAAACGTTGGACTACAAAACTATAAAACTATAAAGGCATAGATTAGGCTTTAGGGTAGTTTCTCCTTTAGTAGTAGATAGATGCTCGATGCTCCTGGTCCGCGACGCCGTGAGGGTGTGTTTGTGTGTTATGAGTATGAGGTCCGGCTAGTGCCATAGCCAATGCCGGCCCATTTCAGGTCCCATCAATGGTGCGTCTGCCGGGAGCTGCCAATAAGTAGTGGTTCTTGAATCTAGGGTTTTTAGGGACCAAAAAGTTGGTTTATGTCCTCTGACAAGGACCGTCAAGCAGAAATATAAAAAGTAGAACATGCTGAGAGGGCTAGACGGCGGTTGGAGATTGTAAGTCGTTATTCTCCTCAAAGGAGTAGTCCAATACGCACAAGAGGCAGTGGTCTTAGTAACCCAACTGCTGCACATAGTCCTTTAGGTGCAAAAGGAAGCGAAGTTCTTCCTCTCTTCCACCAAGTCGACCCACTTCAAGTGGGGGTGTGATTCCATCAGTTCAAACTCCTATTGTCAATCCGATTGTCGTCATGGCACAACCCATTACAATTCCTGCAGGGACGCCAGATCTACCAGCTTTAGGAGCTCCTTTGTCCATTTTTAATGGGTTAGCCAAAGAAGATGCGGAGTTTCACATTTGTGAATTACAAAGACTAATGTTTAATTACTGCATCGAAGATGAGGGACATCTCATGATGTTCTTTAACATGACATTAAAAGGAAGAGCTGCAGTATGGTATCATAGCATAGAGATTGGAACCATAACCACAATCGACCAATTTTATGCAGCTTTCAGAGGAGAATATGCCCCTGAGAGAGGTGCCCAATACTGGTTGCGTGTTTTGAATGTAACACGCCAAGACCCCCATGAGAATGTGAAAGCCTATGCCAAGAAGCTTAAGGAAGTGTTTCATAAGTTACAAACTTACATTCCTATTCCGCCGGCTGCCCAATTGCAATACTTCTTGCATGGATTGGATTTCAATATTCAAGTACAATTGTGCAGTGTGGCTTTGGCTGATATAGACACCGCCATCGCATGGGCAGAAGGTGTAGAGTCACGATTACAAAGGGCCTACTCCTCGCGAATAAATCTTAATGCGGGTTTAGTACCTGGAGGCAATTTACCATTGATGAATGGAAGTCAAGGGATGCCTATGAATAACCCTAATGGGAGAGGAAGCATGGTTCAAAATGTACCTTTGCTGCTAGCTCCTCCCAGTGTGACTATGCCTATGGCTAGTCAGTTGGCTCCACCAAATGTTGGAGGCCAAGTTTCAAACCCTAATGTTGTTCCTATGAGTCAACAACCAATGCCCAATCAAATTGTTAGGCCAATGGAACGATGGATAGACGATCATGGCTATGAGTCGAGTGCATCTAATGTCCTTGGAGAAGTTAAGGATATGATGAAGCACTACGCATCTGTCTCCTGTGGCGCTCAATGATGGCTTTAATTTGTCTGTGGTGTGGATGTCTAGGCCTTCGTCCGGGTGGACATGGGTGCCTAGACCGGCTACAGCGACAGCACAGGCGGCCCCCTCCATCATCGGCGGTCAGCACCAACAGCCCCCTCCCCTCTGTGACATGATTTCTAAACAATATCGACAAATAGCTGTTGATGTCAATTTCTTGAAGAAGCAGCAGAGTCTGATAGGGAGTTGACTCCCTGAAGAGGGTGGACCCTCAAGATTCAGTTGTAAGTGGTGTGGCGGACAACATTTCCCTAGAAACTGTCCAAATGTTAAATGTGATATTTGTGGGAAGTTGGGCCACTTAGCCGCTACCTGTTGGAGTAAGATTAGTTCCCTCCAACAAGGGAGTAAACAGCCAGGTCCAGTTAATTATAGAGCGCAAGGTAATAACCTCCAGCAAAATGATGGACCAAGACACATACTGCAAAGGGGAAAGACCTCTATAGAAGAGTTGCCACAAGGCAATGGAGTCAGCCTTATCGAGGCTGTATGCATCAATGGCGCTGAAACCTCTAACCTACGAACCGTGACAAGAGGCCAAAAGGCTAAAGAGGGTGATAGAGATAATACAAAACCGGTCGAGGGAAACCCTTAGCAAGGGGATAAGGGGACGCAAGTCTTGAATCCTGGCATGGAAGGGGGACCTCTAAGGCCTGTTGATAAGAAAGTCGATCCTAAGAAGGATGAGGAAATGCCAAGAAAGAAGGCAAGAGCTAAAAAAGAAGTACCAAAGCCGGTCCCGAGACCAAAAGAAAGAATGGTTTGGCGAGAAAAGCGAGCTTTGGCTACCTATCATGATTTTGATTTAGCAAGTTCTCTTTGCAAAGTCAAACCAGATGTAAACCTCTTGCAGTTGATTAAATTATCTCCAGGAGTATGCAAGTAATTCAAGAAGATCCTTCATATTGGGTATATTGTAGAACCTTTGGGCATAGCACGAGTAGGGGAAGATTGGTTTGAACATGCTGAAAAGAATTGCCCTAGGGTTCCAGCATACGTGGATGGAATATTAGTAGAGCATGCCATTGTAGACACTGGGTCCTCCGTCAATATCATGAGTTCAGAGTTGATGGAGAGGTTGGGTTTAGGCATCCAAAAAGATGGCTCCACCCTTCTTAGAATGGCTGATGATAGTCTAAGGCAACCAGAAGGTTGCGTTACTAAAGTCCATGTTACAGTTGCAAGTGTAGAATGCTTCTTGGACTTTAGGGTGATAAGATTTGCAGGACGTCCTAGCTATCGAGTCTTGCTAGGTAGGCCTTGGATCTTACAAACAGATTGTCAAGTCAATGTACCCATCGGTCAAGTGGTTCTAGGTAGAGGTGCTAATCGAGTAATAGTCGATGCTTACCCTGAGTCTCCTCAGAGTGAGAGAGTTCCTTTGTCCTCTACTGAATTAGAAACAACAGATGATCCATCTAGTAGTGAGACATCATCTAGTGATGAATCCAAAGAGGGGTCCACTATAGAGGATATTTATTAGATAACTCTAAATGAGCCGATAGAGCCGCAAGATAGGATAAGAGACGCGGATGTGATTGAGTTGGACCTTGGCACGCCAAATAATTCGCGGCCAATTAAATTAGGTTCCATGCTCAATTCAGCAGAAAGGGAGGACTATGTGTCCTTGATCCAAGAATTCCGCGACATCTTTGCTTGGAGTTATGATGAGCTGAGAGGCATTCCTCCCAGCCTGGATGTTCATACTATTCCTGTAAAAGAAGGCAGTCGTCCTGTGCGTCAGAAAGTAAGGCATATGCCTTTTGAATTGAGGGATGGGCTATTTGAGGAGTTGCAGAAGTTACGGAAAGCTGGTTTAATCTTCCCTGTACAGCACACGGAATGGTGTTCACCAGTTGTTATTAGGAAGAAGAAAAACAACCAAATTCGATTATGTGTAGATTTTAGAGAGCTGAATAAGTAGACGGTTAAGGATTACTACCCGTTGCCATTTATTGACCAGATTTTGGATCAATTAGTGGGTAGGGAAATATATTCATTTATGGATTGTTTTGCAGGATACAACTAGATGGCAATTGCAAAAGAGGACAAGTCGAAAACGACTTTTATTACTGTCTTTGGTACTTTTGCGTACCATGTGATGGCCTTTGGTTTATGCAATGCACCTGGATCATGGCAACAAACAGCAGACAAGACCTTTGGTGACATCTCCCCAGACGAGTTGAAAGTATTTATTGATGACCTGGGGGCAGCCACTGTGAGGGAAAGGATGTTGATTATCTTACGAAAGTGCTTTGAGCACTGCAGACAATTTTGTATCGCTCTTAACCCATGGAAGTATGTCTTTGGAGTGCCTTATGGGCTATTGCTAGGCCATGTGGTCAGTTCAGTAGGGATCGCAGAGCTAACCCTGAAAAGATCAAGGTTATAGTCGCTATGAGTCCACCACGCACTCCGAAAGAGGTACATAGCTTTCTGTCATCGATAGGGTACTATCGGAGTTTTATAAATGCCTTGGTAGAAAGGACGTTGCCACTAACGAACTTATTATCCTTTAGCTGTCTATTTGTATGGAGCGACCCTTGTAAGGTGGCTTTTGAGGATGTGAAACAGGAGCTAGTAAAAGCACCAGTTTTAAAAGCACCTAAAAGAGGCGAGGTATTTTACATATTTTCAGCAGCCACCATGCATAGTATCAGCTGCTGCTATTTAATCCAAATCTGGGAGGAAAAGTGGTATCATCCGATAGCTTTTGCTAGTCAAAAATTGGGCATTTCAGAAATTAACTACGGCTATATGGAGAAGTTGTGCCTTGCGATGGTCTTTGCATCTAAAAAATTCAGGCACTACATTCTCTATGAGAAGGTAGTGTTCTATACGAAGGCGGAAGGGCTTAGATTGCTTATGAACAAGCTGCAACCGCCTGAACGTTTGGCAAAGTGGTTAATCACTTTACAGGAGTTCGATTATGAGATCAAGAGTAAGCCACTGAGGTTGCAGGGGATTGTGGAATGCCTTGTGGATTTCGGGGAGCTGAAAGAGACTTTGGCTGAAGGAAGTGATATTGAAGAAATGTTTAAAATTGATACAGCTTCTATCCCATCTTGGTATGCTACTATCATGCATTATCTATCAACGGGAGAGACTGGAGCTGGTTTATCAAAATCAAAAAAGAGGAAAATCAGACAACAGGCTTTGAAGTTTTCCTTGTCGCAGGAACACTATATCGCCAGGGTATTGATGATATCTATTGCCGATGTGTGATGCCTGATGAGGTTCCTTTCATCTTGGAAGAGTGCCATGACTCTGCGTGTGGAGGGCACTTCGTTGGATGGTTGGCGGCATAGAAAGCTTTAAGAGCTGGATATTGGTGGCCATCCATCTTCCAATATTCTTTTGAGTATGTTAAGAGATGTGATACCTATCAAAGACATGACAGCAGAGAATGATAGGAAACGCCCACTTACGCCTATCATAGCTATCCTTCCATTTGAGAAGTGGGGCATTGACTTTGTGGGTCCTATCACCCCATCGTCTACTACCCAGAAGAGGTACATTATAGTAGCAACTGATTATTTTACAAAATGGTCAGAAGCGCGGGCGACGAGATAGGACAATGCAAAAGAGACTGCAAATTTTCTTTTAGAGCAGATTATCTGCCATTTCGGTCCACCGGAAGGAGCTAGTGTCAGACCGTGGAACCCATTTTTTGAATAAGGTGATTAAAAGCCTGACTGAAGCTTAGCAAATCAAGCATAAAAAAACGACCCCCTATAATCCACAAGCAAATGGGCAAGTCGAAAGTACTAATAAGCAGCTTGTGGGTATCTTGTCTAAAATAATCTCTGAGAAGAAACGAGACTGGGACAGGAAGTTGTATATGGCAGTATGGGCGTACAATACAACGTTCAAGCGAGCTACCGGCCATACTCCATTTAAATTAGTTTATGGGGAAGAATGTGTGTTACCCCTTGAAATCGAGTTGCCAACCATCCGGTTTGCAATTAACCACACTTTGGGAGATAAGGATGCACTCTTTGAACGTCTCACGACCTTAGTCCACCTGGATGAGCTGAAATTGCAGAGCTTATTACACCAGGAGGTAGCTAAACATCAGATGAAGCAGTTGCACGACCTTAAAGCAAAGAAGTATACCTTTAAAAAAGGGCAATTAGTTCTATATTACGATGTGCATAGGGAGGTGTTTCCATGGAAGCTGGAACCTAGATAGGATGGCCCCTACAAGATTGTCAGGATAGGGAAAAATAGGTCTACGGCTCTACTAGCTGATTTCCAAGAAGTAGAATTTAAAAATAAGGTTAATCTTAATAAGATTAAACCTTATTATTTCTGAGTATGCTAATACGGAAAAAAAATGAATTGCAGTTCCATGCTGGGGCTGATTTGAGACCTGCAAAAGAGCTTAAAGCTGGTTGATGGGGTAGTTAATTCCTTATTTGGAGCACCCATATTGGGAGTAGAGATACCATCAGGGGAAACTTATCTGGTGGAGCAAAGGATAAAAAGTGATTGAGCGAGAAGACGAAACCTTTGTGTGGGAGGTCAAAGTCTTTTGCCATCACTGCTTACGAATGCTGACGAGTATCCCTGTTGAGTTTAATGAAGAAGGTGGGATGGAGCCATCAGTTCATCCTCTAAACATGTTAAATTTTGATTATCATAATTACGAATAGAGGAGTTCATGATGGTAGGCTGTGTAAACTCATTGTGGACGTACACATTATATTTTGACGGAGCCTCCAGGGGCCCTAATAAAAAAGGGAGTGTTGGAGTAGTAATCCGAGATCCTCGACGTAGAGTTATGATGAAGTTAGCTGCTTATCTCGGGGTAGGATTCACTAACAATATGGCAGAGTATAAAGCCTTGATTATGGGACTGCATATTTCCAAACAAGGTGGTATTCGGCAGTTGTTAGTAACAAGGGATTCCCAATTGATCTTGAATTAGCTAGATGGGACATACACAGTGCGGAATCCCATCCTTTGTATGTATCATCGAACTGCGATGACCCTACTTGAGGAGTTTGAGAGAGTGTCTTTTCAACTGATTCCACGTTAGTGGAATCAGTTTGCGGATTCACTGGCAAATCTTGCTTATGAAGAAGACCTTTTCTTCAACTGTGGTCCTAGTTTGGATATTGCTATCAATAATGAGACAGGATCTAGTCGCTTGTGGAAAATGTTATCAGAGCATGCAATATATGGCAGGCGATGGTTGATATGGTTGATGCAAAGAGTAGCCGAGACCAATCTACCGTTGTTATCCTGGACCCATAGGCTGATTAGACAACATATGTGTATGCCTCTTGCTATATATGCAGGAGGGATGGGTCATAACCTTATGCATTTAGCTTAGGGCTGCGAGTCCTATTTTTCCTCCTTGGAAAGGAGCATATTATTGTATATCTGTACTCTTTCGGGGAGGGATGTGTAGGTGCTATTCTGCTTTATTTCATTAGGCCAAGAGGGCCGATCAGTTTTTGACAGTGAAATGTTTTATTTCATTAGGCCAAGAGGGCCAGTTGTCTGTTTAGTACAGGCGTGGTTAATGGTTTCTTGTTTTAGTCCTATGCAAGACAGGTGTAAAGAAGAGCTTGGAAGGAGCCTATGTCATGGGAAGACTTCTTGTGGCCCTATCCAGGTGATATCTCTTCTTTACGAGTAACATGTTTTTATGCTATATGTGTCAGTTTACTTGTAGGGGGATTTTGTTTTCTTGTTGGGGACCGGCGTCCAAGGCATGAAGTCCCAGGTTTAGGTTAGGTATATCTGAGGGAGGTCTGAGTAGTCATTGCCTCCTGTAAAGACATTCTCAGGCATCGAAGGACCTATTTTAGTAAGTAGTCCTAGTGATCCTGTTCTGCTAGCCTGCTAGGCAACGGTTCTAGGAGTTCTTATTAGTTGTGAGGCAGTTAGAGAAGCCTGCCAAAGGAAAATGATGATGATAGAGAGGAAAAGAAACCCTGAATATCTCAAAGCAATATAAATATATAGAAATGTGTGTAAAAAGGGGTTCTAACCTCTATAAAGATAGAAAAGAAAGAAAGGAAATTTTATAAGCAGTTGATCATCGCCTAGAGAAGGCCTGGTAGGTTCTTGGGGACGAGTTAGACCCCGGGCCGATGCCTTGTCTTCCTAGGGGTGGCATCTTGCTGGAAAAGAAGAAAGTAAGGAAGGTTGGAGCGAAAATAAAAGTGAGCGTCAGAAAAGGATTAAGTGTAGCCTTGCGAGGGCTTGGTAGGTTCTTGGATACCGAGACAGGACCTGAGGCCGATGCCCTGTTCTCCTTGGGTCACTACGCTCAGCTCCCTCCTTTTTACATGCCCAAGTATGGAAAAGCAAAAACCTAAAAGAAGAAATGTGCTAAAAGAAAATACTCCTTGATCGGACTATATGAGTCCTCACCTAGTAGGAGCTGCTGGTTGTGTTGTCCTTAGTTAGGTAGGTAGTTCAGACCACCACTTAGGGCGACCTCTTTGATAGTTCTTTTTAGTTTGGCCGTGTTGGAGCAGTCAGTTAGTGACTAGCTTTGGACCTTCTATCAGATTCTGCTAGGCCTACTCCTTGTGGATTTTATGCCTTGGTTTTGTCAAGGGGTAGGGTGAGCATTGTGCTGTGTTTTAATATGTATCTATTTTGTATCAGCTTGATGCTTCCTTTGGTTGTTTTGTGCAGATCTATTGTGGGATTCGACGGGTTGAGTCACCCTATCCCGTGGTCGCCAATGAGAGTGGAGTTTTGAGCCCGAGATGTGACTAAAATTTGCCAAAAAATCTGGAATTTAGGGGAAATATATTTAACATCGAAGGCGGCGGCTGCAGCTAGGACGATTTTAAGCACCAAGTGAAAGACGGCTTTTAAAAGGCACCCGAGTGACACTTGTGGATTTTTGATAATTTCTCCGACTACCGTATGGGATGTCAGGAGCTGCTAGTCAGTGTGGGATGTCAAGCCGGATGCCCAGGATTTTTCAGAGCTCGAATCAGAGCCATGACGAGGAAAGGGCCAAATAATGGCCAAGATATGAAAAGGTGGCCAAACTTAGGACCAAAGGGGGGTGCCCTTTGGGACCTTTGACCCCCCCTCCCCCCCTAAAATTTTATGCAAGAGGCATGAAGAAAAATCATGGAGAGAGAAGAAGAACATGGCGATAGCACGCAGGCGCAAAATGTGCCATCATCCTCTCTCCTCATGATGTGGGGCTGCAAATACCTCATGTAACTGACAATGCCTGGCAATTTCTCCCTCTTGGCTGATCATTTCACTGGCCTTCACGCGAGGAATGGCTATCCAGATGAAGAGAACAGATTCTAGTCTTTCTCTCTCCTCCCTCTCTCTCTTCTCTATGGGCTGTTCATGTGTGCCATCTTGATGAAGGAATCGAGGAAGGAGGATGAAGGAAGTGGTGATGAAGATTGATGGAGATGCTGAAGATTGATGAGCAGTATTGGATTGAGAGCAATGGAGGCTCGCTCTGCTAATTATGAAGTCATTCAAGGCGTCTTGGG
The DNA here is from genome assembly GCF_053477565.2 of Lygodium microphyllum. NCBI lineage: Eukaryota > Viridiplantae > Streptophyta > Polypodiopsida > Schizaeales > Lygodiaceae > Lygodium > Lygodium microphyllum. The sequence continues at coordinate 29,696,186 of NC_141160.1, read as the reverse complement.
CTACGTAAAACACGGTATTACCATTTTTATGAAGAAAATGAAGGATTTTTTATAGTTTATGATGATAATTATGTTCTTATTGGATGAAAATTTGTTTGTGTGCTGTTTGCATAATGAGTAATTGCTGTTTATTAGAAAGTTCTAATTTTGCAATTATTTACATGCTCTATTTAATTCCCGTAAACCCGAAATGCGGTTTTTAAGTGGTAAAATGGTAGTTTTTCCGTTTCGGGTGGGTAAAAAGTATTCCCATGGGGGGAATATGGAAGATAAATTGAATGTTAGTATGCTATAGTGATTGGAACAATAAAAACTAGAAAATAGCATATTTTATTGTCAAATAAATCAAAAAATAGGAAAAATAAGGAAAAAAATAGAAATACATCTTGGAAAAATAAGAAAAAATATAATAATTATTTGTGGATGTATGGTAGTGGTGAAGCATGAGGTTTAGCCTCAGTTTACCCTATCTCTTTGTCAAAGTTTGTGATTTATTGCTTTCTATACATCAAAATATGACAAAATGAACCTCTACACCTATGCAACGGAAGCAATACCTAAATGTAGGGGATTGGGATGTTTGAATGGTGTGATTTGTGTGCTCATTGTTGCTGATTTTCTGATGCATTTCATGACATAGAGTTCGTTTATTTTGATTAAGAGGATAGTAGCACGGGTGTGGTCTCGGTGCTACCCTTACATCGCCGCAATGCGTTAGGGAATAAGCATTAAAAGCCTGGTTGTGCACACCAAATGTTGCTGATTTGAAAATTATATTTGAGCACTTTAGAATCATTCACCTTTGCATGTGCATGACGATCATGGTATTGGAATAAAAAACCTGGATGCATAGTACCTGTTTTCAATGACAATGACCCACATTCGAGTGTGGAAAGGTATCCTAAGTCGTAGGATAGACGTTCGTTTCTTGTGGGATTATTTGGAAAGGACACATGGTATATCTCCTGGAGACATTTGAAAATGAAGAGTGGAGTTTGTTCGTTTGTTTTATATATTGAGCAGCGCATCAAGGGGCCAATCCCTGCGATGTAGGAGAGCTGCAGTGGGGCCGTGGTGAATCTACCGAGAGGTTGCCTCCCATGTATGTGATTATCGTGGTATTTATTGCCAATGTGTATGGGTTTATAGAAAGGAAAACGTTCAGGACTACAAAACTATAAAACTATAAACGCATAGATTAGGCTTTAGGGCAGTTTGTCCTTTAGCAGTAGATAGATGCTCCTGCTCCGCGAGGCCGTGAGGGTGTGTTTGTGTGTTATGAGCATGAGGTTTGGCTAGTGCCATAGCCAGTGCCGGCCCATTTCAGGTCCCATCACAGCTGAAATTGCAAGGTATCTCGAACTGTTGTCTGCAACCTTGCGGCTCTAAAACGGGGCCTGAAATGACCTCGGATGGCACACCAAATCTCACTGCAATCTGAGATTTTTGCTCTGCCCTGCTTCCGGTGTCTCCACAGGCACTATCCAAGAGAGAGAGTGGAAGGATGGGAGAGCTTCTTACCCGTGGATTGCTTGCTCGAACCTTTGCTTCTTCTCCTTCACTTCAGCCTTTGAAATCAGCCTCTCTCAGTGGCGCGGCTCTAATACCATGTCAAGAATTGTGTGGTGGGGGGAGTTGCTCAAGATGTTGCGCCGAACATACACAGAATGCACAAGGAGAAGCTCACTCAAGAGACAAGAAGAGAGATGGAGGCCAAAACGTTTTCTTGCTAATTTCTTCTTCTTCTTCCACATACTTTATAATGTACACAAAGTATAGATAAGAGACAACATAAAGGAAAGTGGCTTACTAAGTCAAACAATGCATAACCAACTACACTAGTCGATTGGTGTTATAACTATGCCAGCTGTAAATAGGTGTAACAACCTGAATATAATAAGTAATGAGTCAGTGGCCATGTGAGAGCCATAGTGACCACCGACGTGCTAAGTGTAGACGTGTGGACCCATCTAACCAGGCGGTCCATCATCAATGTCCGCATGTGTTGAGCTTGTCATCTCAATATGAAGCTCAAAGGGTACTTGCAAAGTTGGGAATTTTTGAATAAGTCTCTTAGGCTCCATTCTCCACCCCACTCAGATGACGAAGCTTAGCTCTTGTCCTACCTATGTAATCAAAAAAACAAAAAGAGAAGAAGAAGAAGAAGAAGAAGAAGAAGAAGAAGGAAGAAAGAAAAGGAAAGAAAATAAAATAAATGAGGAAGAGAAAGAAGGAAAGAAGGAAAAAGAAAGCAAAGATGAGAAGTGAAAAAATCACAATGGGCAGTTTACTCCATATAGGCCACAATCACTGCACCTAGGGGGTTCTCAAGTTAGGTGCGTTTGGTGGCTTTGATCGGCCGGCTTTGTCCCTAACCCCCTAGCCTCATTTTGATCCCCCACTTCACGCTTAGCGCACATCAAGGGGAGGACATGTGTGGGGAGGTAACACTCACCTATGGCTAGACCTATCACATGCCTAGGGATGTAACACTCGCCTATGGTTAGACTTGTCACCCTAAGCTACACACATTGCACCTCCCTTATGCACAAACTGGGTCCTCAAGTGAGGGACAACACCCATGCTTGACCCAACTGCCAATTCCACTAGCACAAGCACAATGCATCGCACGGCAAAGTAGGCACACCCCTAGGTAGTGCACCTTCTTTTCGTTTTAGGTACAAACAAAGGCTCCAACCCCCCAACTTTGGAGTCTTGAGATACTTGCAATCACACCTACTCTAGTCCCTTTGTATAGGACAGCTAGGCTAGGAAGATGCAGTCCATTCTAGGAAGAGAGACAAAATCCCATATGCACAGTGGATGTTAAGTGCTACCAAAGAACTCTATATAATGATGTACTTGAACTATCACTTTCATATGATGATAATGCAATAGTACTTGTCTCTTATGTCAAGTGTCTGTGCCATTGTTGTCCATACATAAGATTGTGTTTATGAGTTTAAGTCTCAATCTTGAAACCTAATTCACTTGTGTAACAGTTGTCTACATTGTCATGTCAACATGAGTTGTGTCTTTATCTTCCATCCTCCACAGCTACCACCTTTGTTATGTTCTAGATCCCGCATCTTTAACATGGAGGCCCCATCATCCATGCAATGTGCTCCCGGCCTCCAACACCTTAACCCGGTGATCCATTTCTTCCCAAGACCAATTCCCTCGAGACCCCATCATCATTGACTCACATGTCCGCCCTTTTAAATCATTGAACCTTCATCAACTCAAAACCGCAAGTGTCCTAGAACTAGCACTTGTCTAGGAGAGGGGTCATCTTATATGACAATGTCACCATGCAGATGAAATAAGGCAGAGGCAGGGCTGAGGCAATCCCAATCAAAAAGTGAATGAAAAAACTCATTTAGAACATTGCAGGAGAAGGCAAACTCAAAGACAGAGGGAGCTCCAATTACTTTGGCAAGGTCCTCTCAAAGATGAGGGAGGTCCTGTCAAGGATGAAAGATGCTCTCCCAAGGATGGAGGTAAGCACTGTATATTCTAGCAAGGTTCTCTCAAGGATGAGGGAAAACCTTGAACGCTCTCACAAGAGGAAAGCACAAGGTGCAATGTAATTCATTTTATAAGACACACATGTTTCCTCCTATGCAAATGGTTAACTCTACATGGACATATGTGAAGGATGAGGCAACTTGACGGGAATGGGAAAAATCCATCTTAAGATTGCATCATAGCAACCACGGAGGGCAAGAAGATAAATCCGTCCACCCCCCATTCTCCAAGCAGGGATCTGTCCAACAAGGTATTGAATTTCAAAAACAAATCCATCCAACACCATCCCCTGCAAAGGCTTGTATACAAACTCAAAAAAGCCCATCTAGCTACACCCATTTCACCTTCCAACCACTACACATCAGTGCCATGGGACTGGCACTAAACTAAGAGGGGGGTAATGTTAACCTCAGCACAAGAAGAAAGTGGAAAAAGTGGAAAAGCGCAAGTTGGGTCACCTAAAAGAGGTGGTCCAAGAGAGAATCAGACACAACAGAAAAGGCACGATGGAGAACGACTAAAAGCACAAGGGCGGCCTCTAAAATCAAGTCAAAGGCAAAAGCGCATTTTTAAATGCAAGATGCCCCTAAAACTGTTGTAAAAGAGCGCCAAGTTCCCTCCTTTGCAAATTGTAAAAGGTAGGTAGGCATAGGTAAGAAAGAAGCCAAATAGAAGGCACATAGAAGGAAATGAAAAAAGGACCTCACCACAATGGCCGATCATGTAAAAAAGGGGATAAGGGGATGCCAGCCCAAAAGGGATTTACGGTTTTGTATATAAAGTTGAAAAGTGAATGAAGAGCTTATTATTGGGTGTGTGGAAAAAGTTGACTCTTCTTATTTTGTCCTTCTCTTCTCTTGCTTACTTGTGAGTGCTTGAGGGAGGGAGTGTGAGTGAGTGAGGGAATGAGTGTGTGAGGGTGAGGGATCTTGGAGGTGAAGCCCTCCATCACTCCTCTCTTCTTCTTCTTCTTCTTCTTCTTCTTCTTCTTCTTCTTCTTTCGTCTCGTATGTGGCTATGGAGGATGGAGCTTAGAGGAGGAGGTTTGAGGATACTTGAGCTTTCATCATGAATCGTGGAGCTACCGGAGTGCTTAAGAGAGGAAGCAACTCATTTGGGCATTAAGGTAAGCTCATTACACCCCAATAGGATCGAAGGCACGTCGGCTACGTGAGAGATAGCCATAGGTACTCGCTTGAAATGCTTGGAACAATAAGCAGTTTGTGGGTCTTAGCAGTTGCCTCTACACTAGGGATGGCATCTAGATGGAAAAGAATTACCAAGGAAGGTTGGAGAGAAAATAAAAGTGAGTGAAAAAGAAAATAGATTGAAGTGTCAACTTGCAAGTGATTGATAGGTTCTTGGGTATCAAGTCAAGACCTGAGGCCAATGCCCTATTCTCCTTGGGTCACTACGTTCAACTCCCTCCTTTTTACATACCCAAGTATAGAAACTTTGATAGCAACATATGTTAAATGAAAATCTATGATGACCAGGCTATAGGAATCCTCACCTAGTAGGAGTTCCTGGTCTAGTTGTCCTAAGTTGGGTCTGTAGTTTAGGTCACCACTAGGATGACTTTTTTGATGGTTCTTTTTCGCAAGTATGTGTTGGGGCAATTGGTTAGCAACTCGCTCTAGACTTTTGTTACCTATCCCTTGATGATTCTCATGCCTTGATTTAGTCAAAGGGTAGGGTTAGAGTTGTTTGTGTAGATCAGTTCTTGGCATCCGACAGGCTAAGTCACCATATCCCATGGTCACCAATAAGAGCTGGATTTTGGGACCAATTTTTTGAAGCAGAAAAGTGGTCCAAGAGGTGTAAAAGACCAAATTTCCATGCAAAGTGAAATGGTTGTAGATTAATGAGTTGGCGTTTTCCTAGATGTAGTTCAATGCTAGAAATGCAATGTAGTCAGTTTTTTTTCTACTATAGTGGGGCCACGACAATCAGTCAAGGGGCACTTCCTTTGTTTGTGCTTACGTGGTATATAACACCAATATGTGTAGGGACTCCCTCTAAGGAGTGTGGGAAGGGTCATCCATTGGATTACAATCCATACAAACGTAAATTTCTATATTCAAGGTTAGGGTAGTATACCCCTTAGAATACACTCTTGGCCGCGAGGTCATGTGAGGTGGTTTGGGTGTGTAGTAGAGGCCCCGACTAGTGCCATAGAGCTAGTGTCATGCCCATTTTAGGTCCCGACACATTTTGAAATATCTTTGTGAACAATTTATCTCTATTTTCATCTAGGATTGAAAATCTTCATGCTTCTCCTCTTGTAATTTTTTGAAACTCCTAATGTTGTTGCTTTACAAATGGTTTTTGTAATTCCAAGACTTGTGGCTATACAAAATAATAGAGTAATTGTCAATCATACAAGAAGAAATGAAAAATTAGCCTTGTGAAATGTATCATCGTGCTTTGGGTAATATATCATTGCTTCAAGCAATTCTCAGTGCTTTAGGTTGTGACAAAAAAATTTCACATTTCTAGTATCAAATAAAGGCATTTCAAGCTATTAAATTAGACATACAAGAAGGCAACAATGATAAATTTACATCATCTTGTTCAATGTATGAAGTGTATCACTGCTTCATATAGGAAATCAAATTTTGTCATTAACGCTTGTCATTTTTGCTGGTGTTTTGACATAGAAATATAGGGGAACAATGGCAGCATCAAGAAAAGAACAATACAATCTGCACATAGAAAACCTTTCAGATTGATAAGTCATTTTTTTGTTAAACTTCGACACTAGAGGTTCCAAAAAGCATGGCAGGATATACACACAAAAACCCCTTTGAACTCTATACAACAAATTCATTTTTTGTCCATAAACAAAGTCGTTTTTCACAAAGCTTCATACCAGAGATTCAAGATGACAATGGCAGGATCGCCAAAGTGTTTTAGCCCCAAATCTATGCCAAATGCATAATAGGATTGAATTGCCTCATACAAAAATAAGTAAATTGCATCAGACAATGCAAAAAATACCTAATGCCTCATCAAGCAACTAGTAGAAAACTCAAAAATAATGATATAGGAACATGAGAACACATAGTTTAGCACTAATACTCAATAAATCAAATACATAAACTAGAGAATATGCTGGAAAAAAGCAAAAACAAAGATTGCCATATTGTATCTCTAAGCAAGAAACTCTGTCATACAATTGGTCGTGATGATCAAGAATGATGATCTTCATGTCACGTTTTACAACTACCTACAAACTGCACTTCATGAAGCATACAACTTCATAAGACATTTAAAGATTTATTTACACATAGAAATACTATGACTAAGGTTCTAAACCATGCTAAAGGCAAACATAGTGCATCATGCCAACAACTAACACACTGCATGATAAATATTGAACACAACTTGGGTAGCTTATTCTAAGTGAATATCCGCATGAAATAAGCAACTTTAAAGTAGCGTGCACAATTTTGTAAAGAATGGTTATCATTGTGATGATATACCAATGCCTCCTAGATTTTGATTAAATACAAAGAGTCTTCTTGGAAACTATCTTATATTGTGAGGATTTGGACACACTATACAAATATCTAATCGTTACACAAGATGTACAAGGGCATTGAGGAGTGCATGAGATGTTGCATGTAGACTAGCTCGAAATGGAAGACCTATAAATCCTATTACACTGGCCTTCTTTCTATCTTTAGAGATACTCTATGAAGCTCATTCATCCTTTGAATCCTTTTCTTAAACATCTATTGTGTATCTTTAGAATCTTTCACTAGAATAAGGACTAATAACTAGGCTAAAAATTGCATAAAGAAGGAAAAATACAATCTACTAATGACAACCTACTACTCTTCTAGTTTTTCAAGTTGTTGTTTCTTTAAAAGAGAGAAGGTCTCCTCATTTTCTATCTATGGTTGCATGCTCATTACTTTACTCATGTAGCATAGCTATCTTCAAGCCACACAAGATAGCCTTTATGAGATCAAAATCTCCAATCCAAGCTAATCTAGTATTATCTCCCAAATATTGCTCCCAAATTCAAATTAACTAAGAGCTCCTATGATGGGACCAAAAATGGGTCGGCACTGGCTATGGCACTAGTTGGACCTCATGCACACAATAGACACCTCCATCACCACACGGCCTTGCGGGCCAGGAGCGTTTGTAATAACTAAATGCACACTAGATACATCTAATATTGCATTTGTAGCTGGATAAGAGTCCAACGACACCTTCCCCAAAACCCCTCAAAGGGGGTATCCCACACATATTGGCAATAAGTGCCACATATCACAGACATAGGAGACACTCCATCGGCTAATTGCCGTGGCCCCATTTTAGCTCTCCTACATCTTGGGGATTGGCCCCTTGATGCCCTACTTTTACATATAAACACATTCGCACAAGACTCCCCTCTTTGTCAATGAGATCCAGGAGATACCATGTTTCCTCACCAATAATTTTCCCCAAGAAACGAACAACTAACCTACGGCAAGGGAAATCTCACCCTCTCAAGCATGGGTCAACTATAATTCAAACAATTGCTATGCATTTCCAGGATTTGATACCATATGTATGATCAATGCAATAGTGGATGTCTCATTGTTGTGCACAAATTGTTACGAAATCAGCCTATGTGCTAGTATGCAAACGAACTTTTTATGAATTCCAACTAATACGTATATGCTTCATTGCAAGAATCTAGCACCAAGGAAAACCTTGTGCTACTAGATCCCTTATTTCCAAATAGGCTGTTTCCTAAATGCTATACATAGAAAACCAATCAGAATTTGTATTATTTCAGCCCTCAAATTGTTGCACAAAATCCTCCTCCCCCTCAGTGTTTAAGCTTTGCTTCGTTGCATAGGTGTATAGAGGTTGTTTTGTCATGGTTTAATATATAAAAAGCAATAAATCACACAATGTGACAAAAAGATAGGACAAATTGAGTCCAAACCTCATGCTTTTCCCTACCATACATCCATAATGACTTATTATATTTTTCGTATTTTTCTAAGGCGTATTCCTATTTTTTTCTCTTCTTTTTTTTCATTTTCTCTATTTTTCTAATAAAAATATTGATATATTTTTAGAGCTGTGGCTCTTGATTCTTAGAACAACAAAAATATAGATTTTATTAGCATTTACTCCCATGTGTATTGGTTTATCGCACCCGAAAACACCAAAAACCCCATTTTTCTCATAAAAATCTTGTTTTACGAGTTTCTAAAAATTATTTTCAGCATTTTGACTTTATGTTTTTTTATTTTTTCACTATGTGAGCATAGAACAAATAGTAAACAACGTATCTACCAATTTTCACTCCATAAGAACAACATTGGCTCAATTAAATATAAAAAACAAGCAATTTTCCTTTGTAAAATAGAATTACCGATTTTTTCCTTCTTTGCGGGTTTTAAAATCTGATGTGGGACTACAGATCAGCCCTCATTCAAGGCTTATCCCACCTTCGAACAGCCAACTCTAGCCCTCCATCGATCCGGGAGTGATCCGGTACCATGCCATACAAGTATCATTCAACCGGTTCTCTTCTTGATTCTTCCCACATGAATTGCCTCTTGGAAGAGAGAGAGGAAGGAGAGAGAAAGATTGATTTTCATCCTCCATATCAAGGTAGCCATCTCATGTGTGGAGACCGGCGATAGGAAGCGTAGGCAAGAGGGAAATCATGTATCAAATCTATTGGAGGGTGCATTAAAGCTCTCCAACCCCCCTCCCACCAATCGTCGTGATCTCCATCCATGGTGTCTCCCACTGCAGGCACGCGAAAACCCTTTTGCCCCCACAAAAATAAAAAATTAAGGCCTCCCAAAGGGAGGCTCCAAAGGTCACACCCTTTGGGCTTTCAAAAGTCCATTTCCACTTGGCCATTTTGGCCCTTGGTCTCCCTTCCGGCCTATCTCCCGCATCCGGCCTCGTATTTGGCCACTGAAAAATTCTAGGCATTTGTCTCAAAGTCCCACACTATGGGCATCTCTAAAAGTCCCATCTGACAATCAAAAAAATTATGAAAATTTCCCAACTGCCGCTCGGTGGATCTTTAAAGCACTTTTGGGCCATTATTGCTTAAAATCGTACTGATTGCAACTGCCGCCTTCGAGGAAGTCTATTTTTCCCTCAAAATTCAAAAATTTTGGCTATTTTTAAGCATTTCTCAGTGTCAAAAATCACCTGTCATTGGCGACCATGGGATAGGGCGACTTAACCCGTCGAATCCCACGAACAGATCTGCACATACACAATCATAGGAAGTATCAAGTTGATAGAAAATAGATACGCATCAAAACACATCACAGCTCTCACCCTAACCCCTGACAAAACCAAGGCATGAAATCCACAAAGAGTAGGCCTAGCGAAATTTGATAAAAATCCTAACTCTAGTCACTAACCAAATGTTCCAACACAGCCAAGCTAAAAAGAACTATTAGAGAGGGCATCCTAAGTGGTGGTTTGAACTACCTACCTAAGGACAACTCAACTAGGAGCTCCTACTAGGCGATGACTCCTATAGCAGGGCATCCTAAGTGGTGGTCTAAACTACCTACCTAAGGACAACTCAACTAGGAGCTCCAACTAGGCGATGACTCCTATAGCCTGATCAACAAATATTATCTTTTAGTACATTGGTCCTTTAGCCTCTTATTTTCCATACTCGGGCACGTAAAAAGGAGGGAACTGAGCGTAGTGACCCAAGGAGAACAAGGCATCAGCCTCAAGTCCTATCTTGGTACCCAAGAACCTACCAAGCCCTCACGAGGCAAAACTTAATTCTTTTTTAACACTCACTTTTATTTTCGCTCCAACCTTCTTTTATTTGCTTTGCTTTTCAGCTAGTTGCCACCCCTAGGAAGACAAGGCATCGGCCCCAGGTTGACTCGTCCCCAGGAACCTACTAGGCCTTCGCGAGGCTATAAAAAACTGCTCAAGGATTTTTCTTTATTTTATTTTCTATTTTTTATAGGGGACAGAACCCCTATTTTTAGCTAGATTCAGAACTTGTTCTTCTCTTGATATTTAAGTGCAAGCTTCTCTGATTGCCCCACAACTTAGAGAAATTCCTAGAATGGCTACCTAGTAGGTTAGCAGAATAGGACCACTAGAACTCCCTTCGAAAATAGGTCTTTCAGTGCTTGACAATGCCTTTATAGGACGCAATGACTACTCAAACCTCCCACAGACATACATAACCTAAACCTGGGATGTCATGCCTTGATTGCCAATCCCCAACAAACAAAAAGAAAGTGCCCCCTTACACATGTATCGTTATTTGCTTAAGGGAAAAAAGACTCGGAAAGGGGACGAAAACACCTGGAATGGCCACAAGAAGCTCCTCCTTAGCAAAGACTCCCTCCAGCGAATTCATCAACCTATATGATGCAATCACTAAAACAACAAACCATTAAGCATACCTGCACCAAACAAACATAGGGCCCTCTTGGCCTAAAGAAATAGTACATTTATACTGCAAACTAACTGGCCCTCTTGGCCTAAAGAAATCAAACATTAAAACCTTAAAACAATTGGCCCTCTTGGCCTAAAGAAATCAAAAAAACGAGCTCATATAAATCCCTCCTTGGAAGAAGGCAGATATACAAAAATACGCTCTATTCCAAGGGGAAAAATAGGGCTCTCAGCCCTAAACTAAATGCATCAAGTTGTGACCCATACCTCCTACATATATAGCAACACATAACGTGTCATCTAATCAATCGATGGGTCCAGGATAATAAAGGTAGATGGGTCTCGGCTACTCTTTGCATTACCCATATCAACCATTGTGTAGTAATCCTTAACTATTTGCTTGTTCAACTCTTGAAAGTCCACACACATCCGGATTTGATTATTTTTCTTCTTCTTGATCACAACTGGTGAACACCATTCAGTTTGCTGCACAGGGAAGATCAAACTTGCTTTCCGTAATTTATGTAACTCCTTGAACAACCCATGCAACTCAAACGGCATATGCCTAACTTTCTGTAGCACAAGATGGCTTCTTTCCTTCAACAGAATTGACTCAAATGGCATACGCCTGACTTTCTGTCGCACAGGATGGCTTCTTTCCTTCAACGAAATTGTATGGACAGTGAGGCTAGGAGGAACGCCCCTAAGTTCATCGTAACTCCAAGTGAAAATATCACCAAACTCTTGGATTAGAGTGACATAATCCTCTCGTTCCTCCGCACTAAGCATAGACCCAAGCTTTATTGGCCACTCATCATCTGGTGTACCAAGGTCTAGCTCGATATAACATATGTATCCCTTATTCTATCTTGAGCTTCTAATGGCTCATTTGGCATTACTTGATAGACGTCTTCTGTGGTTGATCCATCTTTGGATTCGTCAGTCAATGACATCTCACTTGTAGACACATCTTCCATTGTCTCTAACTATATAGAAGACAGGGGAGCTCGCTCACTTTGAGGTGATTCAGGATACGCATTGACTACCACACATCTAGCACCTCTGTCAAATATCAATCTACCAGTGGGTATATCTAGTTGACAGTCTGCTTGCAAAATCCAAGGTCGGCCAAGCAATACTTGGTAACGTAAATGCCCTGCAAATCGGATTACCCTAAAGTCCAACAGGTATTCTACATTGGCAACTGTCATGTGGACTTTAGAAATGCAGCCCACCGACTGTCTCAAACTATCATCAACCATTCTAAGGATTGTGGAGGCATCTTTTTGAATCGCAAGACCCAACCACTCCATTAATTCAGAACTCATAATATTAACCGAGGATCCTGTTTTGACAATAGCATTATCCACTAGAATCCCATCAACATAGGCTACAACCCTTGGTAGTGCTTTTCCAATCATCCCCTACCCGCGCTATTCCCAAGGGTTCTATGATATAACCTATATGCAACAAATTTTTAAATTCTTTGCATACTCGTGGTGAAAGATTGATTAGCTGCAAGAGATTAATGTCTGGTTTAACATCGCAAAGGGAGCTAGCTAAATCAAAATCGTGATAATTTGCTAAAGCTCGCTTCTCGCGCCAAACCATCCACTCTTTAGGAAGTTGCATTGGCTTTATTGCCTCTTTTTTAACTCTCACCTTCTTTCTCGATGCCTCTTTATCTCTCTTGGTGTTAGTCTTACTCTCTACGGGCTTCAGACACCCCCCTTCCTTGTCAGGATTTAGAACTTGCGTTCCTTTATCATCCTGCCTAGGGTTTCTATCGATAGGTTTTACATTATCTTTGTCCCCTTCTCTATGTTTTTGACCTCTTGTTACAGCACGTACGCTAGAAGCTTCAGTGCCATTAACATGCACAGTCTCGATGAGGCTCACCCCATTGCCGCCTGGCAGTTCTTTGATAGTAGCCTTACCCCTTTGGAGTATTTGTTTCGGCCCATCATCCTACTGAAAATTGTTTCCTTGCACACGATGATTAACATGCCTTGGTTGCCGACTGCCTTGCTGGAGGGAACTAATCTTGCTCCAACAGGTGGCTGCTAAATGGCCGGACTTCTCGCAAATGTCGCACTTGACATTTAGGCAATTACATGGATAATGTTGCCCACCACACCATTTGCAGATGAATCTAGAGGGTGCATCCTCTTCGAGGCATTGACTCCCTATCAGATTCTGTTGCTTCTTTAAGAAATTAATGTCAACGGCTATTTGTCGATATTGTTTAGAGATCATATCCGTGTAGTGCTTCATCATGTCCTTGACTTCGCTAAGGACATTTGACGAACTCGACTCATAGCCCTGATTGTCTACCTGTGGGTCCCTTGATCGCACAATTTGATTAGGCATTGGTTGCATTGGTTGCTAACCCACATGAATGACGTTAGGGTTTGTTACTTGTCCTCCCACATTTGGAGGCATCTGACTAGCCAGAGGCATAGTCACACTAGGCAGAGCTGGCAATAAAGGCACATTTGGCACCATGTTCCCTCTCCCATTAGGGTTGGCCATCCATATCCCTTGGCTTCCACTGCCATTGATCAGTTGCAAATTATTTCCCGATGCTAGACCCATATTGGGATTGGTTCGAGAAGCATAGGCCACTTGCAATCGGGATTCTAGTTCTTGCGCTCGTCTAATGGCAGTGTCTATATCTACCAAGGTGACACTACTTAGCTACACCTGGATGTTAAAATCAAGACCATGCAAGAAGTATTGTAACTAGGCAACAGGTGGGATAGGGATAGAGGCATCCAATTTACGAAAAACCTCTTTGATCTTCTTGTTATACGCTCGTATATCTTCATGCGATTCTTGCGTGTCAAATTCAACAGGCACAGCTAATATTGTCCAGCCCTCTCAGGGGCGAACTCCCTTTGGAAGACTTCATAAAATAAGTTCATGGTAGTTATGGTTCTGACCTCAAGGCTGTGATACCATATAGATTCCCCTCCCTTTAGGGTCATGTTGAAGAACGTCATTAGATGCCCTTCCTCTTGGATGCAGTAGTTAAACATTAGCTTTTGGAACTCCCTTATATGAAGCTCCACATCCTCTTCCACTAACCCATTAAAAATGGGTAGGGGAAAACCTAAGGCTGGCAAATCCACCATTCCCGCAAGGATTGTGGTTGTGCCATGGCAATGATTGGATTTGCTAATGGAATCGGGATAGAAAAAGTTGTCACACCACTCGAAGTGGGCAGTTTAATTGGGAGGGGGAAAGTACTACAACTTCCACCTCCTGACGGACTTTGATTCTACTAAGACCCTGCCCTTGAATAGATTCAAGACTACTCCTTTTAGGAGAATAACGCCTATTGATTTTGGCCCTCCATCTAGCCCTCTTGGCTCTCTCGTGTTTTTGGAGTTCGGCTTGATGGATCTATTCAAAGGACATCAACTAACAAACAAGTCCCAAGAGACCCTAGATTCGGAAACCACCACTTTGAGGCGTATCCCGGAAAATGCACCATTGATAGGACCAAAAATGGACCGACACTAGCCATGGCACTAGCCGGACTCGTGCACACAATAGAACCTCCACTACCACATGACTTCATGGGCCAGGAGCATCTATAATAACTAAATGCACACTAGATACATCTAATATTGCGTTTGTAGTTGGATAAGAGTCCAACGGCACCTTCCCCACATATATTGGCAATAAGTGCCACATATCACAGACATAGGAGGTACCCCATCGACTAATTGCCGTGGCCCCACTGCAGCTCTCCTACATCTTGGGGATTAGCCCCTCGATGCGCTGCTTTTACATATAAACACATTCACACAAGACTCCCCTCTTTGTCAATGAGATCCAGGAGATACCATGTTTCCTTACCAATAATTTTCCCCAAGAAACAAACGACTAACCTACGCAAGGAAAATCTCACCCTCTCAAGTGTGGGTCAACTATAATTCAAACAATTGCTATGCATTTCTAGGAGTTGATACCATATGTATGATCAATGCAATAGTGGATGTCTCATTGTGCACAAATAGTTATGTTTCGAAATTAGCCTATGTGCTAGTACGCAAACAGTCTTTTCATGAATTCCAACTAATATGTATATGCTTCGTTGGTTGCAAGAATCTAGCACCAAGGCGAACCTTGTGCTACTAGATCCCTTATTTCCAAAAAGGCCGTTTCCTAAATGGTTTGCATAGAAAACCAATCAAAATTTGTATTATTTCAGCCCTTAAACTATTGCACAAAATCCTCCTCCCCCTCGGCGTTTAAGTTTTTCTTCGTTGCATAGGTGTATAGAGGTTGTTTTGTCATGGTTTAATATATAAAAAGTAATAAATCACATACTATGACAAAAAGATAGGGCAAACTGAGTCCAAACCTCATTCTTTGCCCTACCATACATCCACAACCACTAATTATATTTTTTTGTATTTTCCTAAGGTGTATTCTTATTTTTTCTCTTATTTTTTTCCATTTTCCCTATTTTTCTAATAAAAATATTGATATATGTTTAGCCCTATGGCTCTTGATTCTTAGAACAACAAAAATATAGATTTTATTAGCATTTTATCCCATGTGTATTGGTTTATCGCACCCGAAAACACCAAAAACACCAAAAACCCCATTTTTCTCATAAAAATCATGTTTTACAAGTTTCTATACACTTTTAATATTCTTAACTTATGGTCCATGCAAACACCTTGAGCCATAGATAAAGAGAGTTCATTAGATTTCTTTGGGTCTCAAACTTAAGATTGACTTCCACACAAAAGCATATATCATCTTAGACCTTAGAAAGAGAAAATCACTTCTCTTCTCACTTCTAGAGGATCACATCTCTAGTCTTTCTTAGTGAGAGAATTACCTCTCTCGTCTTTCTTAGTGAAAGAATTACTTCTCTCCTTAATTCATTAAGAGAGAAAATACCTTAAACCTTGACTTGTAAGGGAGAGGATGACCCCAAATGAATGCAATGCTCATTACACATAA